>NC_080051.1:15587177-15604677 GCF_026212465.1 Amaranthus tricolor | reverse complement strand
TTAATCCCGTGCAAATGATGTACGCGACATGTATTTATCATGGTAGAATGGAGGTTAAATGGTGAATAAATGTGGGAATCATGGGGATGATGGGTGAGTGGTAGATTATGGTGAGTAATGGGTAGTTATTTTAAGAAGTTATTGGACCGAGTTGGGTGGTTAGGGTTTGACTAAATAAATTAAGGGTTTATTTATTTGACCCCATAACATTAGCCCCACGCATGAAGAGTGATAGATGAGGGAATTTAATGTAGCGAGGGTATCAGTCTTTATGCGGAAAAAATCATACCTGTGATGCAGATCAAGTAAATATTCGGAAGAAACCATGCAATAAGGTCCGAATAAGGTAAACTTCGAATTCTTGCCTCGATGGGCCCATGATGGTGGAAGCCCCATGAATTATAAATATTTGGCCTTTGGGCCACTTTTGATGATTCGACTTTTAGAGCCTGATATGATGATTCGGCATTTGAGCCTGATATGATGATTCGACATTTGAGCTTGATATGATGATATGGCCTGGCAGTCAAACACCTGCGACTTAGATAAGGAATCATACTAGATGAATCCTTCGAAAGCATTGATGAATATTCGGATCAGACATAAGTCTGCATTTAAGGAATATTTGGATTGAACATAGGTCCGCATTGCCCAGCCATCAATCACCCGGGACTTAGATAAGGAATCATACTAGGTGAATCCTTCGAAAACATTGATGAATATACTGATCGGACATAGGTTCGCTTAATAAGTGATCGAGTTATCAAGCTAGGTGAACTCGCTATGAATACATTGAGAAATAACGCCCAAAATCACTCGTTTTGGGGCTTAATAAGAGTCCGAGTTACCAAGCTAGGTGACACTCGCAAGGATTTCACTTTCAAACTAGGTGAAAGTTTGATAATTAAGATAAATACTTGGAAAATATCGCCCAAAATCAATCATTTTGGGACTTCAATAATAATATGACTTTCAAACTAGGTGAAAGCTTAGATGATTCCATAATATGACAAAGAACGCCCATGTGTTGGGACTTCAGTATTAATATGACTTCAAACTACTTGAATGCTCAGATGATTCCATAATATAATAAATGATGCCCATGTTTTGGGACTTCAATAATAATAATATGTCTTTCAAACCAGGTGAAAGCTCAGATGATTGTATACATTCATCATTGAAAACCACATATAAGTAAGACCCAATATAATACGAATAATAATGCTGAAGTATTGAATTCCCATGCAGAAATAATATAATATTCTTCCAATATGTGTCAATATCATACTCCATCACTTTTCATGTTGACCCATGAATATAACAAATATAAAACACCCGATATATGTTGATAAATAAAAGCAAGAGTAACTGTATGATCATCATCAGATTAATATAATATATTCTTCACTTAGCAATACTAATCAAAGATTTGCATCCTTTATGTAGCATTTCATTAGAAGGCGAGGATGATGATTTTTCTCCATGCATCGAGTCACCTCAGATTGAACCACCGTCGGATCATATTCGGATTCAGCCAATACATTAAATTGGGCAATATTTGGAGTAATTTTTTCAGATTGAAATCACGTAGCTGAAGCTAGTTCGAAAACGTTCTACGGGTCATCTAATCCTTTAGATAGTGCATCAAACCGAACTTCAACAATGAGACTGAATTTTTTGGTCAGTTGAAGTTGGTTTGGAAACGTTCTATGGATCTAATAACCCTTTAGAAGGTGCATCAAACCAAATTTGGGTCCGACTTTATGATAATACGTCATGACAATTACTCAACCGGGTCTTTGATGATTCGGATGTAGCATAACTCGGCTACTTTCAATACTTAGACAATTTTGCGAAATTATTGGAGGCCCTTGGGGGGGGGGTCCGAGTTTTTAATATTTCGGACAAATTGATGATACGGCAAAAGACAAAACTTGTATAATAACCTTAGACAAGAGAATCCGGCTATTCGATGGTACATAATGACTCATCGCATTCGAATCGCTTATGATATATAGCTTATTCATTAGACGGTCACGTAGCTGGAGTTGACAAAAAATGGTGAAATTAAAGAGCTGGATATAATATATCACATAATTAGACGGTCACACACGAGTGGGAACCTTCTTTTCCTCATAGCAAAATGATCTTCAAATCAAATCTTCATCATTAACAAGTAATTTTCGAATCCCCAAAAATAATGGGTGCCGAGAAAAATTCAGGAAATATTCACATACGGCACAGTAAAGATAAGATGATGGTCCTTTAGACCGAAACCACTTAGTTTAAGCTAGTTTGGAAACGTTCTATAGGTCATCTAATCCTTTAGAATGTGCATTAAACCGAACTTCAACATTAGGACTGAAATTTTTAGTCGATTGAAGTTGGTTTGGAAACGTTCTACGGATCTAATAACCCTTTAGAAGGTGCATCAAACTGAACTCAACATTGAAACGGTATACATTGATGAATAAGAGCAATAAGATCCAACTTTATATCCTTGAATAATGACAAACACTTGAAATGATTTGGCCCAAATATTCTCGATCAAGTTTTTCTCCCAAAAGTGAAGAGTTAATAGTATCTAAAAACAGAGAAAAAAAATGTTTTCTTTTTTTGCTTGTTACATTCCTCATCATAAAATAAAAACCGTGAGGAAAAACGGTTATTAAAGCAGGACCGGACCGGGTTTCTGGAAGACCGGACCGGGTCCGTATGTTGAGAGTTTCCAGAAAGCAGAAATCGCAGGACCCGACCGGGTTTAGGCAAGACCGGACCGGGTCCGTAAGCTGAAAGGAAATCTGATGATTTGGTTTGTTGAGTGGTGATAGCCGAATGAATTTGGTGATATACAAAATATAATCATGATTGGAAAGTACATGTTAATGGGAATTAATTACTGATAGGAATTAATAATTGCATCCAATTCTCAGTATAAAAGAAGTTGGATTAAGCTTCTTCTCTATTGAATTGTTAACACAATTGATTGAGTTGAATATGAATCCTGATCTTGCAATGAAAAATCTAATAACTTTCAGCCCTAATAATGTTATTATGAATATAAAGAATAATAGTTGAACTTTAATAAAGTTTTAATATATATTAAAAATGTAATAATACCCCAAGACGGTTATTTCGCTTCGTTAGCTTGTGATGCAAGAAGATTTCAAAGGACGATCCAAAAATATTAACTTGGACGTTTTTTTTTTATAAATCCAACCAACAAAAGATATAGCAAATACTCCCAGACATTACTCCATTACAGTTCCTGACTTATACCCACCGAAAAAAAAAATGATGAGATAGTTATACGCCATAAAATTGGGTATCTGCGGAGTTGTTCGGAAAAGGCGGCAGTGAGGTTTCGTGCTAGCATGTCCAGATCACGGCGAGTCACGGCTTGATTGTTAGCATGACCCGCTGAAGTGTCTGTATCTGTGCTATGCAAGGTAGCGGTTTGTGTTGGATTTCTTTTGGAAGCCATGACTTTTCGTTCAGTCCCCACAGACGGCGCCAAACTGTTTCTGTCATGAAACGATGAATTGTAAAAGACATTTAAATACCTGGATAAAAGGTGTGGTCGGGGATAACTGTCAGTATGCTGAAAATGTTTATGATCCTTCCGCTGATGAGACCTCAAATCCTGCAATACAACGTTAGCCTTGTCCGGGGGGTGATTTCCCGGAAAACCCCTCCGACGCTCAAGTCAGATCGGGAGACAGAAAGTAATGAATATATGATAATGAATGAATACAAGATTAACGGATTGTAGGATAAGTTCAGATCAATTGAAGGAATATTTGGTTCAGTATAGATTGTACGTAGGAGGGTAGTGTCATTTTTGTGGTGTAACGATAGCAATATAAAAGCTTAGTCCCGTGCAAATGATGTACGCGACATGTATTTATCATGGTAGAATGGAGGTTAAATGGTGAATAAATGTGGGAATCATGGGGATGATGGGTGAGTGGTAGATTATGGTGAGTAATGGGTAGTTATTTTAAGAAGTTATTGGACCGAGTTGGGTGGTTAGGGTTTGACTAAATAAATTACGGGTTTATTTATTTGACCCCATAACAATTCTAATTATCAAGTGTAGTACGTCGGTAAGTACGGATCGAATCCACAGAGATTGGAGAACATGTTAATGGTTTCTCAATCGATTGGTGCATTTAAAAACGTAAAATATAATGATTGGTTGTAGAAACAACTAAGGCAAGCAATCATACAACTAATTAAAATAGTTGTCAAATTACACATGACCTTCTTTTAAATTGTTGGTTTTTTTAATT
Organism: Amaranthus tricolor; assembly: GCF_026212465.1. Classification (NCBI taxonomy): domain Eukaryota; kingdom Viridiplantae; phylum Streptophyta; class Magnoliopsida; order Caryophyllales; family Amaranthaceae; genus Amaranthus; species Amaranthus tricolor. The sequence continues at coordinate 15,600,385 of NC_080051.1, read as the reverse complement.
GGCTTGTATGACCAACTGAAAAAGTTGGTTGTTTTTGTTAGCTTTTAAGCTAGCTAAAAAAGTCAGTTGTTTATGGAGATGTTTAGTAAATTTAAGTATTGATTGTTGGCTGTTTATTAGAGAAAAAGTGAGCCAACAAGTCAGAAGCCAAAAAAGCTAACTGGAGTAACTTTTTTATTTTGGCTTAAAAGTCATTTATCAAAAACTTTTTAGTTGTTTGACCAATCAACAAGGCAAAAGCTAAAAATCAACCAATAAGCCAAAGTACAATCAAGTACCAAACACCCTCTAAGTGTAAAGTACAACTAGACAAAAAAAATCAATGAAAAGAAAAGTTTTGAAAGATATTTATAATAGCACAAGGACAATTAAAAATAGTACCAGAAGTTTGAATTGATCCTGTTTATAAAGGAATTTGGCATTTTAGGCAATTTTTAGCATATTAAAATATTGACACTTTAAGTTTTAAAATTAACCTATATATAATGCCTATTTAAAAAAAATTATCAAATACAAAAATGACTTTGCATACTCTTTTAAATACCCAATCAATATCTAGATTTAAATGATTCAAATATGTCAAAATGTAAAGTAAAATACAATTAGGATAAAAAAAAATAGGAAAAGGAAAAAGTTTAAAAAGATATTTATGACAACATAAGGACGATTACGAATGCTACAACAATTTTGAATCGATACCGTTTGTAAGAAATATAACATTTTATGCAATTTTATGCATATTAGAATATTTAATATATAAAATTTTAAAACTAACCTATATCAAATGCCTTTTTAAAGAAATTATCAAATGCAAAATGGTTTTATTTAAATTTCACATCAAACAACTTTTTAATGGTTGATATAAAAAATTCGTCAAATAATAATTTATTATTAATAAAAATAAAACATTAAACTGGTAATAATTACAACATATAAGAAAATATATAAAAGAAAAATATTAATGATATTTATATTGCTGAAAATTACATGTGAAAATAATTCTGAAATTTTGAGTTTTTCACAAAATCTTTTAAAAATCTTTACAGTAACCATGTGATTTTGAGATTTTGAGTTTGCATGCTATAATGTACCAAAAACGTTAAATTTTCAGCATTGTTAGATTTTAATGGCATTTGAACATAACCCCAAATAATCTCTCTCTCATCCTAACATTTCCCGTAATTCCATTCAAACCCTAACCCTAACCCTAACCCTAAGTCTCCAAAAGTGACTTCAAATTCCCTAATTTAAATTTACAAGGATCACAATCAAGCTCTAGATCAAGAAAGATTCATAATTTCTTCTTGAATTTTGGAAATTTTGAAAAATTTCGAGCCCTAATTGTAATATTCATGAAATGGCGAAAATTTCTTTTTGCTCTTACTGCACTAAATTATTGCTGTTGAAAATTTCATCTTGCTTTTTGGAAAATTTATTTTGTTGGTAGTGCAAAATTCAAAAATTTGGTGACATTTTTTACTGTTGAAAATGTTCGAACCCTAACCCTAATCGTGACCTTTTTTTGCAGTTGAAAATGTGGAAAATTGTTGCGCTGTTGTTAGTGCAAATTTCACTTATAATGTACCCCTTTTTATGGGTTTTGTTGCTTCCATGTAAGGTGTAATTGGGTAATTGTTGATGTTGGTAGTGCAAATTTCACTTAAAATTTCGAAAATTGTTGCTTTGTTGGTATTGCAAATTTCATCTTGAATTAGCTCAATTCTTGTTTGTTTTTTCAGAATGTGTGACAAAGTCCTTTTAAGATTTCAATGTAGGGAACTTGCGATAGACATTCATCTTGATGATATTAATAAGGTTAATTTGTTGGACCTAGCTCTTGATTGGGAGGATGAATGTATGAAATTGGGTCCTCCAATGCCTGCAAACCCTTCATTTTGGTATTGTCACAGAAAAAGGCTTGGTATTTATAGAATGACAATGATTTAGTTGGGATGTTTCGTAATTTACATGGAAGCGATCTTATATTCATTTGGGTTGGTGAGTTAAGTGTTGAAGATGACTTACTTAAAGCAGTTAGAAGTCTTAGAATAACCAGGGACAATGGGAAAGAAAAGGTTGTGGAAGAAGCAAGTGGCACACAAAAGGCACAACTTAAAATTCCTTCAATGCATAATTAACATTTAGGTTTGCCAGTTTGATGCTGCAATGGTTGCAAATCTCTTTTGGTTTGTTCTCATTTTGGGTTAGTTTTGTGGTGTTTTTTCATAGTTTACTCTATTTCTTTGGTTGCACTTTCTTGTAACATATTGCCAAATCAATATCGTTTTGGGTTGATCTTTTAGCTTGATCTTACTCCTTTGATACTTGCAAATGTTATTTCTGAAGTGAGTATTAGAGTTTCATGGCTGATATTTGTAGAGTAAGTCTACATTGATGGCTTGATGATGATATAATGATGATCAACAGACATTACTTTATGTAACATGTGTTCTATAGTTAATGATTCACGAATGCAAATTCTTTTAAAACTATGCTTATGAACAGAGGAATCGGTAATGTTTCGAATGATTGCTGGCATGGAAAAGCTCATTCTCAGTGATTTTCAAGATTTTAGAAAAGCAAAAATCTATTCCTATTTGGCAGCTGAAGGAGTAGTTTTTACAATTTCTTTATAGTATTCAATTTATTATCTTGTTTGGTGAAACTTTAGGTTAGTATTTGATTATGATATTTTGATTTCAAAATTCGACTGAATTTGCGATTCGTTAGAATTTCTGGTTATATTGTTGCATTTTTTTTATAGTAGTTTACATGATTGTGAATAATGGAATGTTTTGCACATCTGATTAATTGGCAAATTTTGCTATAAATGATATTTGCTTGGCAAAATCTATCAACATATGTTAACGAATTTTATTACCTGAATTGTTAAATGTCAAGGAAAATATGTCAACTTATGCCTTTTTATGTTTATTAAATGGATTGCAGAATCGTTGTTAAAAGCATGTAATTATGCAGTCTTATACAATTCTACTTTTTAAATTTATGCTGGTGTTGCATTCTTATTCTGATTCAATTGCGTTTCAATTGGTTGCTCACTATCTGCACAGCACACATTCTGTACACACTCTGAACCTCTTCTATCAGTAGTTCTACTTGTCAACAAGTTCATTGTTGCACGCTGTGTAACTTGATATGCTGAGATTGGTAGAGCGTAATTGTTGATTGTGATTTTGTTGTAGTGATTTTCTTTGGAAAGTTCTCAAATTGGGCAAAGTTATCAATATGTTTTGTTTTTAAGTGTAACTTGATACGCTGAGATTGGTATAGCGTAATTGTTGATTGTGTTCAAGCAAGGGAATAATGGAGATTCATGTTTAACTATTGTGTTATATTTCTATGTTTTCGACTGTTAGAGTATATAACATATCATAGGGTCTCAATTATCAGCTTAAGCTTTTGGTTGAGTTGGTTCCTTGATATGCTATATACTCTAACACTGACCTTGAATTCTGATTTGTGCGACAACAATTGTTGGAGAAGAAAAGGATTGTTTCTACATAGCAATTGACTCGATAATTCATTATGTCTTCTCCCTTCAAAAAAATTCAGTATCAATGTTAATTTATTTGGAAGGATTGTTGCTCACTATATTGTTATGTTTCTGACTTGAATTTTTTTTTTCTGACCTTGAATTCTTATCTGATTCTGTCAAGTGGTATTTTTTTATAACTGGCAGTTTCTACAAAAAGGATAGTTTCTCACAAAATCTTGCTTTATAAAGTAGTTTTCCTTAAAAATGCCTCTAATAAAACATTAAGAAATCTTTAAAAAAAAAAGTTGTACACTGAATTTGAGTTGATGACTACTGTGGATTGTCATGACTCATGACCATGTTCTATAAGTCCTGTGAAATGACTTTCTCGTTGTCACTCAAGGTCTGCTGAAATTTTAGGCTTGTTCAGAACAAAAGTCTGCTGAATTCACTCACTTGGCCAATATACTCTGGCTACTTGCGGGTGAATGTTGATATTGTAATCTAGAAAATCGGTTGATCTATTTACTAGAGCCTAACGGATTTCAATAAACATTCAGGGCCTTGTTTCATTGTTTTTTTTCTTTATATTTTGCTGATTTTTATATTGGTATGACATTTGACACATATAATTTTCGGATTTCTCTTTCCAGTTCTGGGCAGAAATACATCTACACCGGATCGAATGATGGCTGTGGGTATATATATGACTTGGTATGTCATTTACCTTTCATTTTAAGCACAAGCCAATTTTTTGAGTGGCACATTTGGATGCCTGAGATTAAATAAGCTGATGTTGTGTGATGCTTTTGCTTATGCAATCTGATTATTCGATTGGCCATGCAAGAAAATGTGATAAGACACTTAGTCAGCACTCAGTGTCTCAGTGTAGTTTATATTCCCTATGTCGTCAAATTAAATTTACACTTTCTCATCATCATCATACTCTGTGTATCTCGTTCATAAAAAACTATGGTCAGCATCTGGAAAGGGAAGAAAGACGGTAACTCATACCCATAGAGGAGAGTGCGGTCAAAGTTAATTTTATGTTTTCTTTCAAGTGTATCGTCCCTCATTTTAAGTGCTTCTTCCACTTTCTCCCTCGGTGTATCCTTGTTCCTAAATTCCACTAGTGCAGTAACTTTAAACATCTTTAGAAAACAAGTAATCGACTCAATGAATTGGCTCACTTTCCTTGCTTCTATGTTTATATGATGCCTATGTGCATCCAACTCAATATATAAGGTTTTAGATTCTTTGTGTCTGTTAGGTAAAGCTGTATTCATGTGAGCCTTAGGCATCTTTTTGTTGTAACTTTCACTCTCGATTTTCCTGCTAATCATAGGAAAAGAAAGGAGTGGATTTTGGGTATAAATTGTTGGCAATATAGAAATATACCCGGCTTTAGGAGTGTTACCGCGTTAGCTGTTGCTTTGAACGGATGAATTAATATTATGCTCCCTTCAATTCTTTTTAGTTGTTCTCTTTTCTTATTTGGGCAGTTCATCTTGTTGTCTTATTTCTATTTTAAGACATACATTTTGAGTGGTCTCCTCATTTTCTTAATACATTTTCTTAATATTTAAAATAACCAATATTGCACACAGGTCTACTATTTTAGGTGATCCCCTCATTTTCTTAATATCAAAAATACCGAATATTGCACGTGGGTCTTTTACTTTAGGTGGTCCCCTCATAATCTTAATATTTGTGCCCAAACTAAAAGGCACACCTTAGTTGAATTGTGATAAGGAACTTTTAGCGTCATTTTACTAAAAGCCTACGCTATACAAACAATATTTATGATCTCCCTAATACTACTACAATAAATGTAATGGTAAGTTGGGGGTCGAATCACAAGGAAAAGAGATGTTGGATTCTAAATTTGATGTGGGAAAGTTATATGGAAAGTTAGTTGGTGGGTGAACTAAACTAATGACAAGAATGAAAAGCGAAACTAAACAATGAAAGACAAACGGGGATAGACTAGGTCCAACCTAAAAATATCTATTGAGAATAAAGATAAGCTAGTTTAAAGGAGATTAGACGACAATCAATCAAGACACTCTAAATAGCGAGAGGAAGTTTGCGACCCTATAAGCCACACAAATAGCCTATAATTGCCTTATGTCTCCTAAGAAGTGTGGTAGGACAAAATTCGAATCGAATATCTGTCAAGAGTCATCATCAACCTCAGCCCTACTCCTAAACATTGAAGACAAGACCAAGCCTAGGGTTTCTCCAATTTAAAACCCCTAAAGAAACTACTCTAACATATTAAAACTAAAAGCAATAAACATGGAAAGTATTGAAGGTAAGAATATAATAAAGAAAGCATTAAAGGAATTCAAGAACAAGAAAGCATTAAATCTACACTAAGAAAGCATTAAAGGAAAGCATAAATGACATTGAAAGCATAAATAAAATGTAAATTTACATAAATGAAAAGATTTGAAAGTAGATGAAAGCATAAATGAAGAACAATAAATCTACACTAGGGCAAAACATTGAAAAAAACATTAAAGAGTGATGTTCTAGAGTGAGGCACAAAGACACCCACACTAAGCATAGGGTTTATTACAGAATAGGGGGGAATTTATAAGCTAGGGAACAAAAGGGGTAAAAAGCCCTAAAAGCCCTCGGAGTTTGATTTGCGAAGAAATGAAAACGCGCAGTTTGGGGCCTCCATTTGGCCGAATCAAAGGACTATTCGCCCGAATGGACCACTATTCGGGATTATTAGCAAGTTTGAGCACGACTCTTGAGGTTTCAATGTCCATTCACCCGAACTGTGTCACCATTCGCCCGAATACATGTCCATTCGGTCGAATGGATGTGGGATTCGGCAGAATCTCTCCTTTTCTTGGCCCAATTGAACCTTTGAAGTCTTAGATGGCTTCCAGACTTTGCGGGGGCTTTGAGGAGGGCTTGGAAAGCATGCCACAACTTTGATATGCCTGTCAAATCTTCGATCAAAGTGTCTAAGCCTCATACGCAACTTAAATGACCTTGAAATATTCGAAAACATCTGAAATGAGCTTAAAACACCTTGGAGACAAAAATAAGGTGAAATCATGCGTAAAGTGTATAAAATCATTCTAAACCGCGACATTCGACACTATAATGAGGGTATAAATGTGCTCTAAAACAAGCACATCAAATTGGAAGAATATATGAGGGTTAAATAATTGTTTGCAATATTTGATGAATGTGTCAAGCTCATAACCAGAATTGATGGAATGTAAGATTTTTAGCCAGCAAATTGACGTGGTTCGGTATCAGGAGATGATGATCCAAAAAGTGATTGAATAAAGTGCTCTTGAACAATTTCACATGATTTGCTAATCTTTCCGTGATTTAAAAATTGAAAAAAGTGAATTATGGTCGATTTTGGGCTATTTTTCAAAACTTTTGAGCCAATCTTGAAATTAGAAGGCGGATTATCTGGCGAATTACGTTACATTGCTCTTGCATTGATGTTTAAGCTAAATGCAAATTTCGTCATAAATATTGTCTCTTTTTTTTAGCTCTAGCGTTTCTTTCTCACAAACATTTTTTTCCTTGCAGGGAATTATTCTAATAACTGGGAGAGATCTTCATTCAGTACCCCTTATCTCAGAATATAGCTTTTTTTGATTGATTGTATAGAATATTTTCGCTCAAAATACTTTATTGTATGTTTGTTTCACTGTATAAGTATCTATGATATTTGCTTCTTCCCCGTGAATTTTATTTCATGTACTCCTATACATTTATTTTCTGCCTGTGAATTCTTCAAATCTTTATAATACATTGACATTCTAATATTTTGATTTGGATTATTATTAATAGAAATGTATAAAATAACATTATGAAAATTGAACAACTAATTATCAAAAATAATCGTAAATTTATAACTTCAAACTAGTTAAACTATTTCAATTTTGAAAGATTATTATTATTTTTTTTTGAAAAATGGGTTTATTATATGGCATCTTGTTAGACACCTATACTCATTCCACCTCAAATCACCATGTGAAGACTAGTTGATAATAACGCATCTATGATGATGAAAGAGTCCATAATCAAAATTCAAAGAATCTTAGCCATTGGTTATAAAAGAAGGGGTTATAGTAAAAACAACCTATGAGAGAAATGTGATTATATAGTTTTATATATTAAACTCTTTTTCAAAACCAAGAATAAAGGTTGTTGTATTTGTTAGTCTATTATTGTCCAACCATTTGTTAGGAGAAAATCAAAATGGGTAAGCAAGTGAAGGGTGAATGAAGTTATTAGGTGTTTGGTCTAGTCCATATAGTCGTTGGATAGAATTGGCCCTAAAATTAATGACATACCCTAAGAATATGTGGAAGAAGAGTTATCTAAGAAGAGTTGTTTGTTAAATTATTAATGACATTATAGATACATCATCCTCTTTTCCCACAAGATTCTTATCAAAAAGTTCAAGCTCCATTTTGAGCTAGAATCATTGATGATAAGGTACTTATTTCTATCATTCTATAATTTACAATCAAGTACTCCTATTATTCTCCTCTAAAACTTTTTTATTCAGTTTCAGGTTAGAATTTTACCCCTGAAAAAGAAAATTGAATTCTATGTAGTTGATGATAATTCAATCTCTATTCCTAGAATGAAAAATAAGCTCTTCAACTACTAGATCAACTTATTATTTTTTCCTGAATCTTTTTGAGAACTTTATTATCATCACTTTACTTATTTTAATTGATTTTTTTTAATTTTATTTTTATGGAATTTTCATTTATTTTATATTAGCATTCACGTATTATCATTAAACTATAATTACTTAATAATAATCTATAAAAATCTATAAAAACTACTAATGAAGAAATAGAACTGACATGTGTCAAACTCTCATTGAAAAATTTCACGCTTATTTTTATATTGATGGGCAGGTGAATTTGCGGTGAAAATCATTTACTAATACAATACAGTTTAACGTGGAGAATAAGATTTGGTAAGCAGTATTATTTTCAAATTATTTACCTTGGTAAAAGAAAATATATAACTTCTTGATATAGCAAAATGAAACGTGATTAAATTTGTAAACTAGTATTATTTTCCAATATTATTTCCAATATTATTTCCAAAATAAAAAGAATAATATCTTGACACAGCAAAATTATTTTTCAAGATTATTTACGAACTGTAGAATAATTATATATTAATAATTATACTGACATGCAAATTTATGTCATTGCTACTTATTTACTTCATATTCCTATTTGCTTTAAAAAGTATTTTTATTATTTAATAGATAATTTAACATATAAATAAATAATTTTTTTTAACAAAAATTATACGAACGATCATATTTTTTAAAGATCTTTAAAATGAAACAAAATTTGTTATATTTTTGACTCTTTTAAAAAACAATTCAAAAAATCATTTAATTATTCAAGAAAAAATTAAGTTTTATTATAGAAAAATAAATTTATTTGAATTTAATAAAAAATTAAATTAAATTCGATCATGAAAATATAGTTATGAAAAAATAAATATAAGATCTCGCTTGACCATATTTTAGCTAAAAGAGCGACGTGTTGTTGTATTTCGCTAAATTCATGTGATCATTTCATTACTACCTGCCTATTTCCTATTCCTATTTGCTTAAAAAATTAGTTTTATTTAATGAATGGGTAATTTCACCTATAAATAAATTTTTTTAGAAAAAAATTATAAGTATTGTAACATTTTTGAGTCTTTTTAAGAAAATTCAAAAAATTATTCAATTATTCAAAAAAAAAATTAAGCTTTATTTTTAAAAAAATTATATTAATTTATTATAAACTTTAAAGTAAATTTTTTTTATAAAAATATAGTTATGAAAAAAAATAAATATAAGATCTACTTGACTATGTTTTAGCTAAAAGAGGTCGAAGAGTGATATATTGTCCGTTTATTAACCAATCAACAATGATAAAATGACATAGTCTGGGAACTGGGATGAAGTGACATGAATTTGCATCTCACTTTATAATTTCAGTGACAAGCAATTGCAAGCTACTTGTCTACTTTCTATTTGCTTAAAAAAGAAGTTATTTTATTTACTAAATGGATAATTTCACATAAAAATATTTATTTTAGATAAAAATTTTACAAACAGTCTTTTTTTCAAGATCTTTAAAATGAGATCAACTTTATAATTTTTTTGACTCTTTTTTTTAAAGAATTAAAAAAAATTTTCAATTATTAAAACAAAATAAAGATTTATTAAAATAAATCATTTTGAACTTATTTTAAAATTGTGAATTAGTTGTAATGAATTAATTATCTATACTCTGTAATCTATCTATAATCTATCTATAAAACTACTAATGAAGAAACATGACTGACACGTGCCAGACTCTAAGTGAAAATTGTCCTGCTTAATTCAAAGTTAAAGTTAAATTAGGCTAGTAAATATTATTACATTAATTCTTTAATCTAAATACTCCCTCCGTTTTCATATGTTATTCTCAAATAGAATTTACGAATTTTAGAGTCAAATTTTGATTACGATTTTTCATCGATCTATAAAAATAAACATGATCATGCGAGATCTTTTTAGATTCGTCTCAATATATACTTTCTAAATATCAACTTTTTAGAATTTTTAAGTTTGAATTGGGATTTGCGAAAAAAGAGAACGGGAGAAACATTTAAAAATAGAGGGGATAAGAATCATAAATAAATTAATTTTGTAAAAAACACATAATTTATACTAAGGAATTATTTTTGAATTTTATATTAATTTAAATTGTCATCATAATCATAAATCATATCATGTCATAAAATGTCATAAATTCTAATAAAAGAATAGAAAAATAACACATGAAAAGTTATTAGAGTTTTGTTAATTGTATTAATTTGATATCATATCATAATCATATCTTAAATCAACTTAAATCATAATCATAATACTAATAAAAGAACTGAAAATAACGCATACGACTTCTTAAAGTTTTATCAAATGTATTAATTTGATAAGATTATAACTGATTGTGTGACAATTAATTTTCCTAAATAAATTTAAACTGAAATTAGGTAAGTATATATTATTACATTAAATCTTTATATATTTAAATAAGAATCTTAAATAAATTATCATCATAGCTATAAATATAGATAAAAAGAGTTGAAAGATGACTTCTTAGCTAAAGCTTTGTCAAATGTATTAATTTAATAAGACTATAATTGATTTGTGGAAGTTTATTTTCCTAAATAAATTTAGAACTAAATAAGAAAAGTATTTAAGAGATTTCATTACATTATTTTTTTATATCAAAATAAGAATCTTTAAGAGATTAATTGCTTCAAAAAAACTTTTTCGTGAGTAAGAAATTAATTTTAAAAACATATATTTATTTAAATTATTAAATGTTGTTTGAATTAGGGTTAAAACTAAAATCAAATAAACTAGTTTGAAACGACTCAAAATAAGCTCAATTCATTCATAAATAGTTAATTTATTTTATTTAATTAAAATTTTGGAAGACCATCAAAAATATCTTTTAGTAAAATTTAAGAGATAAATTAGATTAAATATTTTAATTAGTAAGTAACTTACATTCTTTCCCAAAGTAATTATTTTATTAATAAAACATGTAGTATTTACATATTTTTTCTTAAATATAATATTTATCAAATTTTATATATAACTAAACATCTTGCTAACATCTAATAGTGTTCACATATGTACATCTAGTTGATAACATAAGTGGTGTAACATGTCAATGTTCTATTTTAAAGTATGTGCCAAGTGTGTGGAAGACTATCCTTTGCAAAGATAAAGAAAGAGAGAAGACAAAGGTTGAAGCATGTTCATTTGCTACTAAGAACTATAGAAAGTCAACTTTAAGGGAAAACAATATTGGGTGGTTCGACATAGTTGCAGATGTTGTTGCAATTTGGATTGAAAGAGTGCAAGAAAATGTTTGTGTAAAAGTTTTTGATAAAGAATATTTTCCAATTTTATAGAATGATTTGCTAAAATAGGGTTAGAAAAAATAAAAAAAAATTTCCATTTTGATGTTTATTAAAAAATATTTTTCAAACTAGTGTTGTCGTAGGTTATGAATTTTTCTTTTCTATATTTTTTGGCTTGGAGACTTCAAGCCCTTTAGCTTTTGTTTTTTAAAAGTACCGCAAAACCATAATCTCTACAACTAAAATTGAAAATAATAATCATTCAAACAATAGAAGAAGTTCTTTTTTTTTTTTTTAAGGAATTGCACATTATTTTACCAAATATTAAGTATTTTACTTGTCCGATATTTTGACATCAAATATTTCGAATCAAATATTTTTGTATTGAGATCAAATATTTTTGGACACCCCTAATTAATGCTAGTCATTTTCCATCATTGATTTGAATATCAATGCACAAGTTTGTAGTAATTAATTGTTGATGAGAAAACCGAGTCGAAGAAAATGGTTATATTACACTGTTCTTTTTTAAGTCTCTAATTATGTGTCATTGTAGTCATTATAATACATGTATAGAATTGTCATATAATTAAATATGAATTTTTTCATTACATCATTGTTACACCGTAGTTTTTTTATTTAGTTCTTTTAAAAACAAAACAAAGGATATAATAAAAAAATTGAAATAATAATCTAAATAACTAAAGTTTTAATGTGTTATTTATTTTAATTTATTATGTAGGACTTGCAATAATTTCAACATCTCTTTGGCAAAATGCATTATATGCGCCAAAGTAATCCAATAACTTGATTATCCTTTTTGCTTTGGTTATAACTTAGTTTTTGATATCTCATATAGAATTATATAGTATAATTTGTTTTTCTTTTATTTTGTATTTTTATAGAATACTTGAATTTGGAAAAATAATGTGCAATACCTTAGAAAAAACTTCTATTGTTTAATTGATTATTATTGTAAATTTTATGATTTTTTAAGGAATAAAAAAAGTTAGCGTATAACATTTTCTTAAAATGAATTAGCATATAACATAGTTGTAGAGATTATGATTTTAAAATACTTTTAATAAAAACAAAAGCTAGAGGTTTGGAGTCTCCAAACTAAAAATATAAACAAGTAAATTCATTACTTACAAGAACGCTAGTTTAGGAAATATTTTTTATTAAACACTAAAGTCGAATTTTTTATCTTTTTTAACTCTATTTTAGCAAATCATTTTGATTGATCAATAGATTCTATGGTAAAGATATTGTCAATGAATGTTTTAACACCTAAAGCCAAGTACTCAATTTTTACTCCCTCCTATTTAAGTCAATGGCCCCATTTGATTTTTTTTTTTTTTACTATTTTTTAAGTGGTCAAATATGCTTGGTAAGGAAAAAAAAAATGGGGTTTTATTAGTATGTTGTTAGTGGTCCATTATTATGCTCTTAAAAATGTAATCAATATTCCATGTTAATTTACTCAATATTTTTGTTAGAATCATGTTTAATATTATTTTATTGTTTATGTAAATAAAATATGGTTATATGTGTTATTTTATATATTTTCGTGCAGTATAATTCATTTGTTAATGAACACGTTTCGTAATTAAATTAGTATTTCGTGAAATATTCACTATGTACGAAATAAGCCAAATACTTAGTTGTCTCTAAAATATCTTAACAAACGGTTTATAATTGCTAATAACAATTGCAAAAAAATTATTAATAAACAAAATAAGATAAGTATTAAGTAGGTAAAGCATTATATGTTAAGGAAAAA
>NC_080051.1:15512177-15582177 GCF_026212465.1 Amaranthus tricolor | reverse complement strand
TAAATTACTTGTATCCAGATTTCGTGTTTCAATTTGAGCCACATTCAGATCCATTAGAACCAACATCATTTGCATGGCAACAATCAAGTGAACAAACCATAACTAAGTACATAAAGTACACGAAACACGAGTTATAATAAAATGATAATTAACTAACATTTATTTAAAAAATAAAACACGTACTGATTCTGAAGACGAGGATCCACTTGGACCCTGATCTCTCTTAGCATGCGATTCTGCATCGGGGACTAAGTCATTGCCAACAACTAATCCTACTTCATCAGGTTCTTCTTCATATCAAAACAACCAATTACGAGTTAAAATCAAGGCTTCAACATGTCTTGATAAAATGGATGCTCTCCATCTATTCAAAATTCTTCCTCCCATAGAAAAAGTTGATTCGGATGTAACTGTGGTTATTATAATAGCCAATATATCTTTAGCTGTTTTAGACATAATTGGATAGCTTGTTTGTCTTTCCAATACAACAAAATATCAAATTTGAAATCACCATGCATGTGCAAAGGTGATTCAAGGTATTTTTCCACTTCCGATAAAATATTTGAAAAAAAAGTAGTTCTTGAGAACTTTCAAAACTCTGTAAACAAACGATAAATAAAACATATGAAACTTTTTAATGGTAAAAATATTATAATGGAAACACAAACTTATTGAGATAAATATTAAATAATACATACCTTATTATAATGGTAAAAATATTATAATGGAAGCAAAAACTTATTATAATCAGAATCACGAGAGTAAGAACCAATGCAAGAGCATGAACCAACTGATGCGAGATCTTTAGAAGTAGAAGCTTGATGAGCTTTAGACGATAAAGTAAGTCTAGACTTGTAATCATTGAAAAGATTGACTAGTCTAGAGCGAACCCTCACAATTTGTTGATAAACCTCGTCCTCAGATTGATAAACCTTTCTAAAATCATGTTTTAGAAATGGAATCTTATGCCTAGGGTCAAACACCGCAGCAATAGACAACATTAAAGAGGACTCACCCCAATATTTCTCCAACTTCTCAAACATCTCATTTCCCATCTCTCTAATGCAAGTATCCTCACTTTCACAAGCATGTGGTAGGTGGTATTTTACCTTACAAACTTGTTCAAAATATAGATTTGCAGTGGGATAATTTAACCTAGAGAAGAGATTAGTCATTTCATAGAAAGTTTGAAGAATAGAAGCCATGTTTTCAACATATTCTCACTCACGATCAGTGAGCTTCAAGGTGTAATCAGGCTCAATACTACCAAAGCGATTCACCGCAACTCTATAGTCAAAAGCTCTCTTCAACATTAGATATGTACAGTTCCATCTCGTGACAACATCCAACCATAATTTCAGCGGAGAAGGTTTTTCTATTTGAGATACAAAATCTCCAAACCTATTCATCCTTGCCTCGGATGAATCAATGTACTTGACATTATCACACACAAGTTTGACAGCAGGATTAATTGCTTTTAATCCATCTTTAACAATCAAATTCAAAATGTGCGCCGCACAACGAATATGAAAATGTGTACCATCACATGGAAAAGACGAATGGCCATTTAAACATTCTTGTAACAAGGGGATCATGGAATCATTATTGGTTGCATTGTCAACACTCATGCACATAACCTTTGATTCAAGACCCCAATCCTTGATCATTGCATAAACAAGCTCATAAATCGCATGACCAGTGTGTGGGGGAGGGAAATGACGAAAATTAAGAACTTTAGACTTCAAACACCAGTCCTTGTCAATATAATGAGCTGTTAAAGCCAAGTATCCACGAGATGTGCAAGCTGTCCAAATGTCACATGTTAAAGACACCTTGTTATCTAAATCCTTCAAAGTTTCAAATAATATTTTCCTTAACTTAGAGTTTTTCTTCATGCACCATCTAGTGATTGTGGATCTAGATTTGTTCTTCACGTTTGGATTCAAGTAACGATGCAATTTCCTTGTAAAATTTGTGCTCAACCATGCTTAAGAGATATCCATGGTATATAATGGCCTCTGCAAAAAGAGAACAGTATTTTCTCTGATTAAAATCACCAATGAGATTATCATTTTTAGCAAGCCATTCTTGGTAAGGTTCAAAAGTCTTGAGGTGATTTCTACAATTAGAGGTTCCATAGTGACCTTCGGCTCTATAGTCAGTATTCTTACAATGGCGACAAACAACATGTAATGAAATAACAACATTGTTATCATCCTTCTCGGCCATTATGGTAAAATGATCCCAAACTGGTGAGGTACGCTTTCCAACTCCTTCAATATCCTCCTGAAACTCAGTTCTAGTTCGCCTTCGACCTCCAGCTAAAGAAATTCCACTTCTTCTTCTACTAGTTTTTGCACGCTTTGGTGGACGAATAGGACGTTGGACAACTTGTCTAGGGTTCGGGTTCACATTCCTTGGAGTGGATACACTAGTTTGTAAGGATCTTAGTAACTCATCTTGTCGTTGTTGTTCAATCATTTGTAACTCTTTAAACACTGTTAATTTCAACAAAAATAATACACATGCTAGTAATCTATCTCAATATTGAACTAAACACAATACAAAACAATGATAAAGTACACAAAACATATAAGGTACTTGAACCATTAGATTAACAAATTACCCGTGTTAGAAATATTGTCAAATTCAAAATCGTTAGCTTCATTTGCCTCATTAGCATTCATCTTCCTACAATTAAGAATGAGTGATTGAACAAATTCAAAACCATCTTCTAATTTCAAAAGAAGTATTGAACATTGTTTGAACAAAATCATACACTAATATATATTCAAGATCACTAATACAAACTATCTTTTACTTCTCCAAATAATAAGCTATTAAAAATGAGTGACAAAGAAAAAATCTTGTCAACAATATTCAAAATCGATTTACTTAAAGAAAGAACAAAAAATTACATGAAAAAAGTAATGAAAAAACTTAACCAGTCAACATAAACGAAAAAATATGAACATTAAACCTTTTAATGAGTTAGAATATTGAATTCAACAACTGATTTTTCATTTTGATTGACTCTGTTGTATCACCTTTAAATTTCAAATGTTTAGCTAAAATTCAGACTACTTGGTGCCTAATTTCACCTTTAAACATCAAAATACATGAACATCACCATTTCTAATCTCTTTCAAATATTTAATACAGTAGGACAGTAGGACTTGGTGCCTAATTCCAATTACCAGCTCCTTTTGAAAGATAAAGAATGCCAGATGCAATTGCTACGGTACAGAGAAAAAGAAAAAAAAACAAGAACTCCATACCTACGGTACTACAGGCCGCCGGAGATGAACGTGTTCTACCGGCCGGATTGGAGGACAACAGATGAGATTGTAACAGGGCCACCGGTTACAGTGAGAGGATGAAGAAGAGAGAGTTGGGTTAGGGTTTATTAGAGCGGGATTTGGGAAGTTTTGAATGAATATGATGAAGGGTTTCACTGTTTCAAGTTGAAGAAAAGAACGAAGTTCCTTTTTTTCAAATGAGAGTGACGTGCCAATTTCTTGATCGCTGATTTGATATTAGCATTATAAATCCAACGCCTAAAACACCTTATCCGTGTGCTATCTTAATAACCAATAACATTTTGTGCAAGTACAACTCATGCATTGCTAAGATGGTAAGATCTCACATGTCTATATACAAACACTAGTGGAAAAAAATGTATTTGCTGCTCATTATTTGCTGCGGTTTTTGTGTATTAGCAGCAAAAAATAGGAAAACGTATTAAAAAAAAATATACTCTAATTGCTGCGGTTAACCCTTTGACTGCAGCAAATACCCTAGCATCATGCATTAATTGCTCCGGTTTTTCCACAACCACAGCAAATAACCCTTCAAAATTAGATTAATTGCTCCGATTTTTCCACAACCGCAGCAAATAACCCTTCAAAATTAGATTAATTGCTCCGGTTTTGTTATGAACTGCAGCAATTGACCGTTGGACAAAAACCCGCCAGTTTCTTTTTATTTCGTATATCTTCTCAAATACGTTATACAGTTGTTCTTCATTGAAAAAACGCTTCATCTTCATTTGCTTCGTTCCTCTTCTACATCTTCACAAACGTATAAGATTAAGTATCAAGATCATTTGTGTTCGTTTCTTGTGTTCATCTTCATTTTCACAAACGCTGTTTTATTCATTTGCTGTTATTCATCTTCATTTGTGTTCGTTGTTGTTCATCTTCACAAACTTGTTGCTGTTCATCTTCACAAACTTGTTGCTATTCATCGTCACAAACTTGTTGCTGTTCTTGTTGCTTCTGTTCATCTACTGTACATCATCAAACTTGTGTTTTGAAGGTAAATCCTTGCTTCTGTTCTTGTTCATCAACAAACTTCGAATTTTCATAAACCTACTTGTTGCTTCTGTTTTGTTGCTGTTCTTGTTGCTTCTGTTCATCTACTGTACGTGTGATAAATATCTAAAAAAAACCTAAATTAATTACCTTATTTTTATTTTGAACCAACTTCGAATTTTAATGCTGTTCTTGTTGCTGTTCATCGAATATAATTATGTTTCTGTTCATCTTCTTGTTGTTGCTGTTCTTGTAAAAAATCTTGTTACGTTGTTGTTCTTGTTGCTTATTCTTGTTGTAAAAAATCGAATATAATCTTGTTGTTCTTGTTGTTGTAAATCCTTGCTTCTGTTCTTGTTCTTGTTGTTGTCTAAATGCTTGAATTTGCTTCTGTTCTTGTTGTTGTCATATTTGTTTTTCACAATTTATCTGATTTAATTATTTCAATTTTAAATATTTTAGTTGTGTATGTTTTAAAAATTATTAAAAATTAATATTAATAAAATTTAAATTTTAACGAATTAAATAAAATTTTACTTTACTATGTTTCAACTTATAGATTTTACATAAAATACTAATTTTACATAAATGAAATAATTGTTTTGAATTGAAGTGAGTATCTAGTATTTTAATGATTGTATTTATTTACTTGAGGGTTAGGGAAATAGGTGAAATTTTAATATGAAAATATTAATATTGCATTCTTATTTTTCATGTTATTTCTATTATAGTTAATACAAAATAATAATACTCCTAGTTGATAAATAATACTAGTATATTATTATTTGTGGAGTACCAGAAAGCTCATGTTATAGTTAATACAAAATAATAATGAACTTTTAAAGTCGACATATTATGCGAAAAAGCTCATGTGTCCTTTCGGCTTAGAGTACCAGAAGATTCATGCGTATCCGAATGATTGTGTGTTGTATCGGAATGAAAACGAGAACTTAGAAGAGTGTCCTAGGTGTGGGTTATCGCGCTACAAGCGTAAAGGGGCTCGGGATGCTAAAGGGCCCCCGGCTAAGGTATTGTGGTATCTTCCAATAATACCTAGATTCAAGCGCTTGTTTTCTATAAAGAAAGATGCGTTAAATTTGAGGTGGCATGCAGATAGGGTGAAGAAAGGTCACTTGCTCACACATCCATCTGATTCTCCGGAGTGGAAGAGTATTTATAGGTTGCATAAGACTTTTGGGGATGAGGTTCATAATTTAAGGCTCGGACTGTGTACGGATGGAATGAACCCATTCGGCAATCTTAGTTCTCAACATAGTACTTGGCCGGTACTTTTAGTGATCTATAATTTGCCACCTTGGTTGTGTATGAAGCGTAAGTACATAATGCTTTCGCTTCTTATCTCGGGTCCTAAACAACCTGGCAATGACATAGATGTGTATCTTGCACCTCTCGTTGAGGATTTGAGAAAGATGTGGGATGAAGGCGTTTCAGTGTTTGATGCATATGCTAATGAGGAGTTCACCTTGCGTGCAATGCTTTTATGCACCGTTAATGATTTTCCGGCATATGGCAACTTATCGGGGTATAAGAACAAAGGGAAGAAAGCATGCCCAATATGTATCGATGACATGGAATCCACGTGGATTCCTAAGTGCAAACACGTATTCTAGAAATTAGGTGTTAAGTTGCGATTTTAAGGGTTTTTAAGCGTTTTTGTCAATTTCGCGCGTAAAGTAGGTCAAACATGGTTTGTTATGCACGAAACTTGGCACACAAAACTATTTGGCATATATTATTGTGTTGAAATGGTTACAATTGAAAATAATAGTCATATTCTAGAAATTAGAAGTTAAGTTGCGATTTTAAGGGTTTTTAAGCGTTTTTGTCAATTTCGCGCGTAAAGTAGCTCAAACTTTGTTTGTTATGCACGAAACTTGGCACACAACACTATTTGGCATATATTATTGTGTTGAAATGGTTAGAATTGAAAATAATAGCCATATGCTAGAAATTAGAAGTTAAGTTGCGATTTTATGGGTTTTAAAGCGTTTTTTTCAATTTTGCGCGTAAAGTATTCAAACTTGGTTTTGATGCGAAACCGGGGCTGATTAAGGCCTTGGTTATGCAAGGATTAATGTTGTGCGTAAGCTTTGATTAATGACACAGTCAAAAACTACAAATGATCATGAAAAGAACACGAAACAACCACAAACACTTAAACAAAATTCTGATCTAGCAAACTGTCGAGCAGCCCTCCTTTAACTCAGCTTCTAGGAGTCCACGGGGATTGTTAGAATGGTTTTATGACCTTGATAGCTAGATCCAAGTACCAAGATTCCATTTCCACTTTAGCCTAGGTCCTGGATGCATAGGTTTGGTCTCCACGTGTCGTGCAAGGTGGTCTGGTCACTAGTTTGCTGCTGTGTTAATTTCGCGCGTAAAGTAGGTCAAACATGGTTTGTTATGCACGAAACTTGGCACACAAAACTATTTGGCATATATTATTGTGTTGAAATGGTTAGAATTGATAATAATAGTCATATGCTAGAAATTAGAAGTTAAGTTGCGATTTTAAGGGTTTTTAAGCGTTTTTGTCAATTTCGCGCGTAAAGTACGTCAAACATGGTTTGTTATGCAAGACACTTGGCACACAACACTATTTGGCATATATTATTGTGTTGAAATGGTTAGAATTGAAAATAATAGTCATATGTTAGAAATTAGGTGTTAAGTTGCGATTTTTAGGGTTTTTTAGCGTTTTTTTCAATTTCGCGCGTAAAGTAGCTCAAACTTTGTTTGTTTTGCACGAAACTTGGCACACAACACTATTTGGTATATATTATTGTGTAGAAGTTGTTAGAATTGAAAATCATAGTCATACTCTAGAATTTACGTGTTAAGTTGCGATTTTATGCGTTTTTAACCGTTTTTGACACTAACATCTATTTTCTCTTAGTGCTTTCAACAACCTTCTTCTTCCGTTGACTGCGGCTACTACGCGCTGAAGTATATGGACGATATTATAAATTCCGTGAAGGACTTTGGAGTCGAAAATATAGATGCCGTAAGTATTTGTTAGGTTCTTAATTAAATATATTATTGGTAAAATCTAATGTTTATTTCTATATTAATCTTTTATTTTAATATTATATATAGGTTTTAAACGACATTCCGAGGGAAACACGCCCTTTGAGAAGTGAAGAGATGCGCAAATTAAAAGACAAGATTGCCGCGTATCTTGCTAATATTTGTCCTTGATAAATTTTAATTAGTATAGATTATTTTTTATACTTTAATGTATATATATATATATATATATATATATATATATATATATATATATATATATATATATATATATATATATATATATATATATATATATATATATATATATATATATATATATATATATATATATATATATATATATATATATATATATATATATATATATATATATATATATATATATATATATATATATATATATATATATATGTACGTACATAATATTATATTATATATACGAGCGAGAGTTTATTATTACAAAGAGATTAATGTTGATTATCTGTGATTATCATTGGATTAATCACTGTTATTACAATGTATTATTATTGCATTATTATAAGGATAAAACGGAAAAAGAAAAAAAAAAGAGAGTTATTTGCTACGGTTTTGCCCCTGACCGCAGCAAATAACCCTACTTATTTGCTGCGGTTTTTGCCCCTGACCGCAGCAAATAACCCTCCTTATTTGCTGCGGTTTTATCCCATGATCGCAGCAAATAATGCCCTTATTTGCTGCGGTTTTGAACCGCAGCATTTAAAGTAGGACATTTGCTGCTATCACTATTGCTGGGGGCCATAACCGCAGCAAATAATGACAAAAAAACCGCAACAAATGAGGTTTTTTCCACTAGTGAAAGATCAACGACTTAGAATAAGTGATGTATCAATTAAGTAATATATTCATCAAATTGGACAATTAGTTATCTAAAATAATTTATTTGAGTAATAATGCAATATAAATATTGTATATCAAATATTAAATATTTTTATTTTTGAATTTGGTCACATTGCATAATTTAGGCTATTTAATTCAAAGTAACAAAAAAGGTGGAGTATTAGTTTCATTTACTATAATAGATCGAATTACGATAAGTGAACTTTGAATTACGATCGATTATTAATAGTTTCTAAATTACTTTAGAGTATTCAAGATCAGTAATAACGTTGAGTTAAGTGTCAATGATAGTCTATAACTATAAGATAGTTTGTATCAGTTTCATTCACTCCAATAGGTCTAGTTTCGAACATTATTAAGCTTTAAATTAAATACGATCATTTAATATTTATTAGTGTAATAGATTTATTAGTTTAAAGTATTCAAAGTCATCATTACTTGATTATGTATTAAAGTATAAATACATAATATCATATAAAATGGTTATGATTACTCGATTAATCTAAATCACTTTATTAGAACAAGTTTCAGTTATCAAACGTTGAAATACGATCCATTATTAGTGTAATAGAGTAATGTATATTCTAATAGCTTATACTCCCTTTAATTAAAAACAAATGTCTCATTTGGAATTTGCATAAATTCTCTCTCTAGTAATATATTCTAATAAGTTAATAACTAGCCTAAAAAGCAATCGAGACAATTACTCTGAATTGGAGGGACTATTAGTTTAGAGTACTCAATAACACTAATAAGTCTAAGTATGTAATAGCCTATAAGATAGTTTAGATTAGTCTTATTCATTCAAACAGATTGAGTTTCGATTATCGAGTTTTAGTATTCAATCAAATATCAAAGGTACCAACATCATGCATTGTTAAATAATATATATATATATATATATATATATATATATATATATATATATATATATATATATATATATATATATATATATATCTATATATATATATATATATATATATATATATATATATATATATATATATATATATATATATATATATATATATAAAATCTAATTGAAATAAATTGATCAGCCATATCTGATAAAACAATCGGTAATTATTTTTGCGAGTAAATAAGCAATTGAGCATACATCAATTAAAAACCCGCTGTTAACTTATGTCGATATTGACCCGATCAATAGTTGTCCGTAACCGATAACTACTCGAAAAATAAAGCTCGAACCCGATTTGTGCCCAAAAAAAATGAACTAATGTTAGACCGATGACAACCCGAGCTCAATTGACACGCGACTCAAATTTCAACCGATAACAAACCGATGTGAACCCGATAATGCGAACAACCGTTGTTAAATTGACCCATAACTAACCGATCTGATCCGAGTATGACCTGTTGTTGTATACAACCAAAAATTTGCCGATTCAAAATCCGACTACACCCGTCCGAAATCGACCCAATGACCCAAATGAACACCTCTAATACAAACCAACCATGTATTTGAAAGTTTCATTCACTACCAAACCATACATAAATTATTTCAAAATGTAAAAGAGTTAACATAAGTATTCATTGTTTCATTTTTGGTATGCCACATCAATGGTAAACAACAAAGATTCACAACAAATTGAGAGAGTAGAAATAGTGATAAATCATAGTACAAAGTTGATGGTGCTCTTCACTCTTCAGCATCATTAATGCGGACGGTCCTTCACAACTGTAACTGGGCAAGTTGCATGCTCTAGCACATAGCTTGTCACACTTCCGAGTAATACCCTAAACATTTAACAAAAAAGTTGATTATATCACCCAACAAATGTCATTCACTCTTTCTGTTCCTACGAGTTTTATACACGTAAAAGCCTTATGTATGAGAAACTAATATGAGACATTTAAAAGATGGAGGAAATATCAGTTAACTCATAGCTCGATCGACAAACTTGATTTTTTGAATCAATTTGACAAATAAGCAAGCTTGGCATGATCAAACATGTATATAGGAGAAATTTAAATGACTCATTTCATTTGATTAATAAATATAGTAAAATAATTTATATAATACTGAAAAATGGAGCAAGTCCGTTCAAACACATAGACATGAATATTTAACCGACTATACTAGCGTCATAAATTCAACACTATTGATTCATATATTGTCAAGGAGCCAACTCAACCAAAAGCTAAAGCTTATGGTTAAGGCTACATGATATATTATATATTCTAACACGCCCCTTCACACAGGAGCCCTTTGGGCTAGAAGTGTAGATGCGGCGTAAACACTTTTTATATCCGACGTTAAATATTTCACTTTAAAAATGAGAGGTGGTATATCAAGTTCTTAACCATAACCTTTTGTCATGCTAGCTTCAGATACTATGTCAAAAAACCAACTCAACTAAAATCTTAAATTTATAATTAAAGTCTCACAATATATCATATACTCTAACATATATAAATATATGGAAGTACAAAAAAATCTGACCTTCGGATGGAGCCTAATCCTCTGCTTCCCATGACCAAAGCATCCAATTCATAGCTCAAAACTGCTTCACAAACTTTTTCCCTTGCATCTCCCCAGTAGATTTTCCAAAGCACATTTACCTATTAACATTTATATTTAATTCCATTAAAATTCCAATACAAAAATTATTCTATTTGTACCTAGAATATGATATGTACCCTCTATATTAATTTGAAATCAACTATTGAAGTAGAAGCATTTTCTATTTTTTTTAGATTATTGCATGGCAGGCCGAACTAAAGGAAGGTTACTCCAACTCAATTAAACTAATAATAATGTGATAATTAAATCCTAAAATCCTTACCTCTTGTTGTTTGCATGTCAAGTCAAGCAATTCCAAAACATCAGGTTCAACTTCTACTCCATAACCATGCCTCACCTCCGGATCACAAAATTCACCAAGAGGTATTAAAGCTGCCAACACATATAGATGTACATAATCAACTATCAACTTACCCATTCACTTTTTTGGGGTAAAGAGAGCCGTAAAAAGTTGTGCCACTGAATCAACTCAACTCAGCTAAAAAAAATTTCATAATTATTCCGTGAAAATGTATTATATACTCTATCATCACTTTAAATTAGGGTTTTTAGATTACACCGTAATTGAAGGAGGTTTTAGTAAATAACGTTGATTTAGTGAAGTTAAAAGTCACCCTAATGCGGTAGAATTTGATAGGCGAGAGTTTTTTGATCTTAAATTATCTTTTTAATTTTATTTATTTTACTATTATTTTCTTTGTGTTTTTGATTAGAAAATTCTCTTAGAATTGGGGTTGAATCATAGTTGTCATACCAGAGTAACGAAACTTCTGAATAGGCTAGAGAAAAAAAAATTTAAACTTTTTGTAGATGGTGAGAAACTGATCTAAATCGAAGGAAAAATCAAAATCATCCATAGTCGTAGAGTAACTTATCCTATCAAAATCATAAATAGAGTCAAGTCCTAAGATTTTTTATGAGATATTTCAATTAAAATGAGGGGAATTCGAATTAAAATTACATGAGATTCAATTGAACAAAAATAGAGATAGAAAAGGGAAATGAGGTGAGATGACATACGTGAACCAGATGTAGCCCAAAGAAGATTGCGAGACTCTAAAGCTTGGGGATGCATAACGTGTATAATAAAAAGGGTATCTCCCTTCCTAATTAGACCATCTAATGCCCATTTCAATGCTGCTTTGCTTCCCTTTGAGAAATCCATTGCTAATCCTATTTTCCTTCCTTCTTCTGCCATTTTCTTACACTCAATTCTGCAGATAATTATGTCAACAATCTTTTTATTAATCTCACAGAAAAAAAAAAAAATTGATAAATATTTTATCGTTTGATAAATGAAATAAAGGTGTTGAGTTGACTTACCACAAGTTGTTGAAGAAGGTAGCAAATTATATGAATTGTGTTGGGTTTAATGGGAATTGGTGGGTTTTTATGAATTTTGTGTTAGCTTTATGTAATTTTATGAAGGAAGATTCAAAAGACAAAGTAGAAAAGGCCAAAGTCAAAATTATTTATTTATGCACAAAGTGACAATCCTTCACATGAATTTGGAATTTGGATGAATTCAATGAATTCATAACGTGTTATGATTATTATTTATTGGTACAATTTTTGCATTATTTACGCTCTTGGGTCCCTTTAGAAAGGGTTGTTACATCATAGTAGAAGATGTCTAAATTATTGCTTTAGATTTTACTCACAATAAAACCATCGTTAGCATTTTTAAAGAGAAGTAGATGAGTGAAAGTTTTGTTGGAAATTGAATTTAAGTTTAGCCAATAAAGCCACATTTTTTGATAGGATTAAAATTTCGCTTGTGTCTAAGTCCTGTTATAGATATAATTAAAAAAAAAATTTAGAACAAGATAGAAAAATTTAAAAATTTACATGAAAATGTAAAAGCACTTTTATTATATAGAAAATTCTAGATTAGTAGTCACCCACCTAAGGTTATAAATGTTGTACTTTGTGACTTTAATTTTATTGACCAAACATACAAAATAAAGTTACATAAACTTAGTAGGTTACAAATACATATGACAAGTTCAAACCTTTGCTTAACATACACCAAATGTGAACTTTATCATCGAGAACACCATATATCGAACATAGTAACAAGAAGATTTTGTATGTGAACTTGATATTAATTCTATGCGAGATGCTATTTCTTAAGACATCAGTTCCTCTCTACTACGATGCTTGGGAATGTATACCGGAAACATGTTCTGAGATATAAAGAATTACACTAAATTCTTAGCACAATGAATTTAGAACTACATAAGAAAACTTAAGTGGAAGAAGAAACGGAAATTTACAATTAAGGATCGTAAGTTCTCTATGTAAAGTGCTAGAAAGGATAAGAAATTCAGAAATTACATGTATGTCTCATGTAAATCTTATGTAAGAAATAACTTACACATGCCTTCTATATTTATAGAAGAGCATACAACCATTCATGAAGTAATATGTCACTTCATGAACCGCAACATCAATTCACGAATCAATGTCGATCATAAATCAATGCATCCCAATATATTCAGTAATATAACCATTTTAACAGTAGGTAGTTATAGCATAACTAACAAAATCGAATAAAACGAACATTGTAAAAACTAGTGCGAAAGTCGCGAGCCATGACCTGTGCTTATACTAAAACAGAAACTTTTGGCAATCTTGAGATATTTCTATTCTTTTATTTATTTAATTAATTTATTTGATTTGATTAATTATCATTTCCGATGACCATTTTACGCTCTAAATGACAACAATAAATATATAGCCAATTGATCAAATGTGGAGTGGTGAAGTAAAAGCCAAAATTAAATAGGCTTATTTTTTTTCACACAAAAAAGAGTGTGTTCATAAAAAAGTGTCCCACAAAAATATATATGTACAATGTATTATGTATTTAAACATTTGTAATTGTAGGAATTTTATTATGGGTCCAATACAAATTCCGTGTGCGCCTAAAACTTCTGTCATGGTATCAAAGCTGAAATATGGGAAGACCAAGAATAAAGTGCGATGAAGCAATCAAAGAAGGATCGAAGTACCACAATAAGAGGTGTGGTGATAAGAATTTTGGATATCTTAAAAGAAATGACTAATAGAGAAAAACTATAACTAGGATCGAGACTAAAAACAAAATAAAAATTAATGAAGGATATTGGTGACAAGAGTACTAAGAAAACAAAATTAAATAAAATTATAAATGTTAGCAGGTTAGTGACATGAATACTAGCTAAAAAAATGAAAATGGAGGAGATTAATGACATAAGCATTAACATGAAAAAATGGCGAAAAACTATAAAAGATAATGAAGAAAAACTTATGGAGAATGTTAATGACATGGACATTAAAAGAAGAAATTAAAGAAATTTGACAAAAAAAAAAGGATTGATGTAATGTTGACATTGGTTCGTGAATCAATGTTGCGTTTCATGAAGTGACATTTTACTTCATGAAATGGTGTTTTCTCTTCTATAATATAGAAGGCATGTGCGGCCTATTTTCCAAATGCAAAATTTCTGAAATCTTTTCCTCTATAGGATTTTAGTGAAATTCTTTGTATCTCAAAACATATTTTCAGCACACATTCCCAAGCACCATATTAGGGAGGAAATAACGTTTTAGGAAGAGAGTCTCGCCTAGAATTTATATCATGTCACATACAAAACCTTCTTGATACTATGTTTGATATATAGTGATTCTTGATGATAAAGTTTGCATTTGGTGTATGTTATGAATGTTATCATGAATGGTGTGACTAGGCATGGCCACGGTCCGGGTTGGTCCGGTTCCGGTTCCACCCGGTTCCGGTTCCATTTGGAACCTGTCGCGAACGGTTCCGGTTCCGGTTCCGGTTCCGGGCGGTTCCAAACGGTTCCTTGGCGGTTCATGAGGCGGTTCCGGCGGTTCCAACTCACGGGACGGGCGGGTCGGACCATCGGTTCCATTTTAATTTTTTCTTTAAATTTTTGTATAATAAAAAAATACTATAATATCGCGGACGTACCTTTGATGATTACTTGATTATTAGCGAAATTCATTGCATGTCAAGTTGTCATCGTTATTGAAATATTTACTAAAAAGAATGGAAAAAAATAAATTAATAAGAAACGAATCAATGATAATGTCGATAAAGATGATTAATAAAAAAAGAGGGAGAAAATGGACTTGAACCTAGTACCCAAATGAATACTAAGCTGCCTACGTATCCCGAAG
The DNA here is from genome assembly GCF_026212465.1 of Amaranthus tricolor. Taxonomy (NCBI): domain Eukaryota; kingdom Viridiplantae; phylum Streptophyta; class Magnoliopsida; order Caryophyllales; family Amaranthaceae; genus Amaranthus; species Amaranthus tricolor. The sequence goes on along the minus strand of NC_080051.1, from coordinate 15,567,204 downwards.
GAATCAAAGCCCACGTAGTTCTTTGTCATACCTTTTATTTATAGTTGTTGAGTGTTGATTCATCGTTGTCGCTTGTCGGATTGATCCTATTCGTCTTCGTCATCATCATGTGGTTGATTAGATGCTTCCGCTGACTCTCCTCCTGACGATGATGAAGTTGTATCCATCATCATCCATGGATCATCATCGTTGTCTTGATCATCATCGTTCCTTAGTCCTTGTGTTCGAATCTCAGCTTGATCCCAATCTTTCTTGCAAACACATATTTGAATACTATGTGGAGCAAGACGAGATCGCTTTTCGTCCAAAACTCTTCTACCTGCACTAAAAGCAGACTCCGACGCAATAGTTGACGCGGGAATTGCAAGGACATCCTTTGCAATTCTCGATAAAATGGGAAATTTAACAGATTTTTCTTTCCACCACTCCAAAATATTATAGACACTTGGGTCTATTTCAAAGTGGTGTTTAAGATAACTATCTAGTTCTAAATATGTGGTCGAGGAAGAAGAAGATCCTACAAAACTATCATCTTGAGTCATTATGTTAGCTATTACTGAATTATAGAAAGTGGGACGAGCCGAAACGCTAGCACGCCTAGACATATCGCGTTTCGGGTTATATACACTAGCGTAAAAATCATACAGTTCAGCTAAATATTTTTTACATGTTCCTACATAATATTGTACATCAGAAGACGGGCGATCTAACGATTGATAATAAAATCCTATTACTTTAGTTAGGACCTCAGTTTTAAAACGTGGGTCCAAAATGGTTGCGATTCCATAAATATAAGGAAAATCGGTAAAATATGATTTCCATTTTTCCATCATATCTGCAAGAATCGGCCTTAATTGTGGGTTAGTATCTTCATGTGTATGTTTAAGTAGATGATAAAAAATAGTAATACATTCACTTATTACTAAGTGAACGTTCGGTTCATAAACATAAGAAAAAATCTTAGTCGCGTGGTCATACGCTTCTAATATGTTATGTACACCTATTGCTAATTCCCAAGTTGCATCAGCTATGAAACTATCTGTATACTCACTATATATTTGTGTTATTACTGGGCGATAAGCAATCGCCTTTCTTAATAAATCGTTGGTTGAGCCCCAACGTGTAGGAGTATCTAATGACCAATACACTTTTTTAAGTTGGTATTGGTCAAATAATTGTTTATATCTTCTTTTTATCTTTCCGGTCCTAAGCCATTTCACTATATCCCTAATTGGTTCTAATAATTCACTTAATTGTTTTATGCCTACTTGACAAGATAAGTTAACTATATGCGCACAACAACGTATGTGTAATAAGCTACCCCCAAGGATTAAACTAAAGGCAGGTTCGTTAAACAAAAGTTCTATACATTTAATGTTTGCGGTTGCATTATCAGTTGAACAACAAAATATTTTATCTAATAAGTTCCATTCTCTACATATCTCTACTAATCTATATTTTATGTTTTCACCGGTATGTCTTTCTGGCATTGTCTCAAAAGCAATTATTCTTTTTTGAATAATCCAATTTCGATCTATCCAGTGTGCTGTTACACACATATAAGGTTCTAAATGTGGGGGAGCAGACCAAATGTCAGTTGTTATGCTAACCCTACCATTAAACGATTTAAACATTTCAACTAATTCATAGCGCATTGATTCGTATAATTTAATTGTGCGTCTTTTAAGAGTGCTCCTAGGGATTGCTCTATATTGTGGTTGCAATTGTTGTCTAGTGAGACGCTCGTATGCCCTACTTTCACCGTGGTTAAAAGGCAATTCATCACAAATTACATACCTAGAAAATTCATCAATCATGTCATTACGATTATATCTAAAAGGCATACCTGTGTTGGGAATGTCCCATTGTGTCTGTCGGCTTCCACTTGTGGTCCCGCTGCCGCTTGCTGCATGAGTTTCTTTTGTGATTCCATGCTTCTTTGCCAAATGTTTGTTAAAAGATCCCGTTCCACCACCTAACACGTATTCACAAAACACAATAAATAAATGTTTATAAAATATGAATATATAATGTATGAATGTATTATGTATGTATAAAAAACTTAAAAAGTATTTACCTCTGGTGAAACTGTATGAAACTAAGGGCTTTACTCCTTGACTTTCACAAATTTGACAAGTGCATAAGAAAATATCTGGATTCTCAGTTGGTTCTTTTGTGAAATACGACCACACATGTGAAACAGCTCTACCACTAGGAGGTGGCATTGCCGGAAAAGGTTGTCTTACTGGTTCATCTTCATCTAAATAAATAATTTAAAATTATAAAACTATAATTAAATAAATAAATAATTTAAAGTTTAATTAATTTGAAGAATAAAATTATAAAACTAACCGATAGTTTGGAAATTGACTCGTTTACCACGAGCTTGTCTTTGTTGTTGTTGTTCTCCTTGTTCTTCATATGATCTTGTTGATGACTGTCGAGATATATGTATCCCAATTGGGGTCGTTGGTTCCTCTTCTTCATCAATTTGTATATCTCTTTCCACTTCTTCTGCATAATTATGTAACTCCGGGTCGTACCCTTCCGGATAATTATGTTCATAATTATAATTACTAATGGAGGGTGTTGTTGATACCGACGGAGTAGAAGTGGCCTTTCTTTTGGAGGAACTGGAACCTCCTAACGATTTTGCCACTTTAGTAACTTTTTTTGTGGCTTTTTTCAAAAATGAAGACATGATTGATAATATTGAAGTAATAATAGAAATATAGAATTAAGAAATAAATAAATAATTAATTATGTAACTAACTAAATTAAGAAATAATTAGAAGACTAATTATGTAATTAAGAGAATAATTGCGTAATTAAAGAATTAAGTAGAGAGAGTAAGTAGAGAGAGTAGGAGAAGAGATGAGTTGTGAATGAAAATGATTGAAAGTGATGAGTATATATAGAGTATATCCCAACGGCTATAAACGGTAACAAACGGCTAGTTTTTTGGCGAACCGGTTCCATGGAACCGGTGGGCCGGTTCAACCGGACCGGTCCCGGTTCCGGTTCCGGTTCCGGTTCCACAGAACCGTTGAGCCGGTTCAACCGGACCGGTTCCGGTTCCGGTTCCAGAACCGGTTCCATGGAACCGTTGGACCGGTTCTCCCGGACCGGTTCCGGTTCCAAACCGCGGGTTTTTTACCCGGTTCACGACGGTTTTTTCCGGCGGTTTTACGGTTCCGGCAATTTTTTTCCGGCGGTTTCACGGTTTCGCGGTTCGGGGCGGTTCGGAACCTGTCGCAAACGGTTCCGGTTCCGGATCCGGTTCCAAGCGGTTCGGGACCGGTTCGGTTCCGGGTAACCCGCCCCGTGGCCATGCCTAGGTGTGACTTAAGTGCAAAATTGATGTGTGCATTTATTTATGACTCTTGGGTTTGGAATCCAATGAGTGTGTTAATGTAGGTGCATTAAGTTGAGTCTTGATAATTGTGGTTTATGATGGTGATTAAAAGCATGGATTAATGAGGTAATAAAGTGTGAGTTATTCATAGAGTTATGGGACTTAATGAAAGAAGTGCAAAGGTTTAATTCAAGATGCTCTACTATGCAAGTCAAACAATGCTGTCAAAAGTCCTCTGATGTGTCGCTCAACCAGCTCGCTCCAAGGTGGATCGAGCGAGCAGATATAATGCAACCAGAAACTTCCTGTAGTCTGCTCGACCAAGCCGCTCGACCGAGGAAGCCCCTATTTTGGTCGTGCGATGTCTCTGATACTCTTAGAATGCTGTTTTTGATTCTTCAAGTACTTGGGAATGTTTCATTATCATTTATTCATAGCTTTAATGTACTTAATGTTACTTAGTGTGGTCTCTCCTATATATAGAGAGCTCTCACTCACACAAAAAACATCACAACCACAACCCCTAAGCCAAACACATAGCCTTTTGTTTTTATCTCTTACACAATTGTAATACTTCAATTGTAAGAGTATTTAATACTCCATTGATATAATATAAATAAAAAAATACACACGACAGAAGACGTAGCTATCATTGGGTGAACCTCCTTAATTCTTTGTGTCTCTTTACAATTTATATTATCAAACGTTTGTTTAGTTCATTGTTATTGTTATCGTTCATCAAAGTTGTTAGCGTCGTATCGATCTTGACAAATATTTCAGTGTATGCTAAGCAAAGGTTTGTATTTATCATATATATTTTGTAACTTACTAAATTTATGTAACTCTATTTTATAAGTTTGATTAATACTTTAAATTATAAAAGAAATAAAAAAATTTGGTGACACGAGTACTAACTAGAGAAAAAAATCACGAAATATTAAAGAAAAACAAATTGGGGAAAAACGTTTGGTAACAAGGATACCAACTACTAACAACAACAAGAAGATATAAAAGGACATATGAATGTTGGCGACAAGAGCATCAAAAGAAGTAAAGACAAGTTACAAGATCGACAAGTGTTTATGATAGAAGCATCAATTTTGGCTCAAGATTATTTGTACAAGATTTTTTTATTTGGGGAGTGTTGAAAATATAATTAAAAACTCTAGTAAAAGAAAGAAAAATCTCAAAAATTATATGAAAAGTGTAGAAGCATTTTATCATATGGAAAATTCTATATTGGTAGCCACTTAAGTAACCTAATGTTAGAATTAGTGCTTTGAAATTAGTAATTAATTAGTTTCAATTTGACATTATTATTAATGTGTTAAAATTAGTCATAATTAGGGCTGTTCAAAAAAACTCGACCCGCTTGACCAGATCCGCAATATAAATGACGGGTTAATTTCTAAAAAAATTGTAAACTACAGGTCGTGTACCCGACCAGCCTTAACTGGGTCGGATCATGGGCTAAAATTTTAAATTAAGCGGGTATCCGGTGATCCACTTAAAAAAACAAATACCATTTTGGTTACTTTTTGATTACTTGTATGTATAGACAATTTGCGATATAATAGGAGTAGTTGCATATCATGGCTGGGTTTGTTCTGTTTTTTTACTTCTAGCTAGAAAGTTTACGTCGTCTGTTTACTGATTGAATGTCTGCTTAATTCAAGTCTAGCTTGGAAGTTTACTGATTCCATCTTTGATCATTTTTTTGATGAATCATCCTTTTCAAGTCTAGCTTGGAAGTTTACTGATTCCATTTTTGATCTTTTTTTGATGAATGAATTATCCTTTTGGTGCCTCTTTTCTTTCTACATTGGGTCTTCTCTATAAAACATTTTGGATGTCAAAATTCTGCCCAGATTTTAGTTACAAGAAGTGCCACATAAATTAACAATAAAATCAGCCCAAAAAGTAAAAAATAAAATCGGGTACCCATTTTCCGACCCGACTAACCGGGCCGTTAAAAAAGATACCCGACTAACCGGGTACCTGAAATGCCGGATACCCGCTAATGAACACCCCTAGTCATAACCGTTAGTTTGCAACTTATTTTTTAGTGGGTAAATTAGTTGCTAGAAATGTGAGAGTTAGTGTTATCATGTTGACCCATTAAATTAGTTTGCTAGAAATTTAGAAGTTAGTGGAATCATGTTGACCCAAATTATCTAGAGTTAGTTTTTCTTTAGTTAATGTGGTTTTTTTATGACTTTGTAAGCCTATAAATAGATTATTTTTCTTAATATCACAAAAGAAAAAAATATAATTTATTAGTTTTACGTTTATCACTCTACGATTTTTACTTGCTTTCTTTAAGTTTTTTTGTCAATATAGTGTTATCAAGAGTCAAAATGATTCGGGCCTCTGACATAAAAGTAAAGAAGGGAAGAGAAATTAAAGTAATCTTTGAATAGGTAGTGGGTGAGAAGTACAAAAAAAAAGCGGTAAAAGTTGGTGAGAAGTGCAACAAAGGTGAAGGTTGATGAGTATTGCATCAAAGAAAAAAAAATCGATGATGAGAAAAAAAACAATGGCACAAGTGATATGGAAGAAAAGTTTTCCTGGAAATTTAGGTGATAATTTGCAATATAGAGAGTAGTGCTCTAAAGATTCTATAGATGGAGATAATGTGCATTTACATAATTATGAGGATGATGAGATATGCATTAATTAGATTAGAGAGAAGTGCTTCATGATCAATGAATTTTGAAGCAAGGGGTTGATGTTAGAACTTATGTTTTAAAATTAGGAATTAATTAGTTTCAATTTGACAATATTATTATTAATGTGTTAAAATTAGTCATTAACGTTAGTTTGCAAGTTGTTTTTTAGTGGGTAAATTAGTTGTTAGAAATATAGGTTTTAGTGGTATCATGTTGACTCATTAAATTAGTTTGCTAGAAATTTAGAAGTTAGTGGAATCATGTTGACCCAAATTATCTAGATTTAGTTTTTCTTTAGTTAAGGTAGTTTTTTTATGACCTTGTAAGCCTATAAATAGGTTACTTTTCTTATTATCATAAAAGAATAAAAGTAATATAGTAGTTTTACATTTATCATTCTACGACACTTATTTGTTTTCTTTAATTTTTTCCTAACACCTAAGCTATAAATAGATAGCCAATTGATCAAGTGTGGTGTAGTGAAGTAAAAGGCAAAATCAAATAGGCTTATTTCACACAAGGAAGTAAGAGTGTGCTTATAAAAAGGGAGGATGCAGGTGTGCATTCAAAATAAGAGAATAGTGAGACATGAGCTCACAATATTAGAGATTAGTATGAATAGACGAAAAATAAGCGTCCCACAAAAATATAAATGTACAATGTATTATGTATTTAAACATTTGTAATTACGAATTCTGCATGCGCCCAAAGCTTTTATCACGGCCCCGATATAGACCATCTTGAACAACTAGTGTCCTTGAAGGAATGATGTCTTAAATTTAATTAAATGTGAATACTAAATCTAATTGGACAAGTTATAGAGATTAAATATATTCAAATATTTTAGGTAATCATAGCATTTTACTTTAATCATCTTTGATCCATGTACTAATTAGATTAATTTGCTACCACATATATCAAGTCGTATGAAGTTAGACATATGAGGATTGGTTTGATAAAATTTTACCAAATAACATAAGATAATTATTGGTATTATTGTGGTAATATACTTTATCAATAATATGTGAACAAATATTTATCTTCGTTTTATATATATTTGGAACTTAAGTGATGATATGAAAATATATCATTTCCTTAAGTAAGTGAAATAAAAATGACATGAACTTATGTACTTCCAAAACCTTTTCCTATTGTAGAAACAACCATTTACACACTTTGAAAGCAATAAGAAAGTAGTCTTTTTATTTCGTACTAGTATATATGGTGATCCAATCAGTGCTTGTGGACCAACAATAGAGGAACAACATTTGGTATTTTATTATCTTCGTATTGGTATATTTCATACTTAATCGTATAAATGTGGAATTCACGTATTAAGAATATAATATTCTAATATATTTGATAATTATTATAATGATATGCATATGATTCTATTTAGATGTTAAGAGATAGTTTCTTGCAAGTTCGTGTTACGCATCTATATTTCTACAATGCTATCTAATATATTTCATATTTGTAATGATATGCATGTGATCCTGTTTGGATGTTAAGAAATAATTACTATAATACTTCTTCTGTTTTATTATACTTGCTACATTTGAGTTTTTTAATCCAATACGTTATTTTGATCATTTATATATTAAACTAGTTCATGTGCATATACAATGTACGAATATATTATTCGTTTTTTAATTTATATAAATTCAATTGAAAAGTTGAAAATTATTCTATTCTTTAATGTATCTCATTTTAAATGATGTAAAAAATAAAAAAATTATCATATAGTCATTTATGAACAAATTATATAACGAAACCCACATATTTTAGCAATATAGTAATGTCTAAATCCTTTCATTCTATTAGAAGTGTTCATTCGGGTGATCAGGTCGGTTTCGGACGGGTGTCATTCAATTCAGTTGTATTTTGGATCGGTTATCTTTCGGATGCGTGTTACGGCCGGTCATACTCGGGTCAGGTCGGTTAGTCACGATTCGGTTGAAGATCAGTTATTTGAGCTATCGGGTTAGCATCGGTTTGCTTTCGGTTGAAGTTTGTGTCGAGTAGTCAATCGATCTCGGACTGTCATCGGTTAATAATTGGTTCGGTTTTACCGGGTACAGATCGGGTTCGGGTATTAATGTCTAGTAGAATTTGACTACGAATTACTAATTACTATAGAGTCAATATCAGATTAAGTTGTTAGACATTTTTTAATTGATGATAAGATTCCCCTTAGTTAAGGCAAAATAGTTAAAATGCAAATCAGTTAGTGATTATTACTTTATTACTTTTACTTGTTTGACTATAAATTAAAATTGAAGTTTTATCATTTTTCATCTAAATTTATTAAAATTTGTTAAATAAACATTGACCAATGATTATTAATTCTAAATATATGAAACCATGTATGTATAAAATTTAATTTATTAAAATTTCTATTACTTTATTAGATTAACTAATAAGATGATTGAATATGAGTCGATCATACCTCTATGTTAAAAATTGGTTCAGGTTTAGAGCATTTCGATTAAAAATTCGTTCGGGCTAAGTCGGTTTTAGCCGGATCAAGTTCGGTTTTGAGCATGATTCGGGTCGGGTATGACTCGGGTCGGTCACTATTAGGTTCGGGTAATCTCGGTTAACGGTTATATGTCGGTTATAAAAATCGGTCGCAGTTCGGGTTTGATTTTACGGATTTCGGTCGTAAATCGGTTCGGATAATCTCGGTTCGATAAACCTAATTTTTGAGGTATTTTGGTATATTTTGGTTCCTGTGTTTTTCTTGGTGGATTTCATAAGTTATTTGTTTTAGTCAATTTTCAACTTTTTTATTTGTGTGTTTTCTCTTATTGAGGTTATTTTGTCTATCTTGTTTCCTTTCTGTTGTATTTTACTATCATTAACATTTAGCTTGATGTTCTTAGTTTGTATTTTAGTAACAATAGCTTATCAATAGTTTAGTTTGTAATTTAATTGTCGACATAAATGGTGATTTGGGTTCAGCAAATTGAATTGTGCATTGATGTGTGTATTCATAAGGGTATACTAATTGTTAGCTGCACTTTAATCATATTTTATCTCCATTGTTTGGTTCGAATATGTTGGAATTTGATACAGGTATGCTTGTTTTATTTAGGTTTTTACGATTGGTTTGTGGCTTTGTTGTTTTGTTGCATTTCAGGTAAAACTCCTCAAGCCAAGTCACGAATCAAGTACTTTTGACGCATAGGCTGCTCACCCGACTCCGGAGGCTCAAGGGAGCAAGGCGTTGATGAGCCAAGTCAAGAAAACAAGCCAAAATAAGAGCCAAAGTAGGCCATTTTAAGCCACTCAACCAAACTGGCTTGAGCCAAGCTAGCTTGAGCAACCCTATACTTGCACCTGAGATCGGAAGCTGAACAATGCCCTCCTAACATTCGCTTGACCAGGTCGAGCAGAATGGCTTGGGTCTAGCAAGCTGCATTTATACTTACAGTAGCTTGTGTTGATTAGCAGGCTGCAATCCAGGGGTACAGAGCATCCGCTCGATTAGGTCGAGTGGGTTGGGTAAGGTTGAGTGAGATGGCGGCCAGCAGCTTTTGCGATCTGTTTAAATATCAATTAGGGGTGACACCTCCCTCCTACAACCTAGCGGTGGTGGAGCAATCATGAAACCACCACCCCCACTTGCTTTGTGAAGTCTATAAATAGAGAAGAGGAAGATCAAGCTCCTTAATTCTGATTTCATCCTTAAATTCCAGTAACTTTCATGTACTCTTCATATTTAAGTTCTCATTTCGATTAAAACTTAGTGTTTAGTGTAATTTCTCCCCCAATTTAATCAAGAACTTTTAATTTCAATTAGAATCTCAATTTCAATCCTTTATTATGGTATTTTGCAATTTGAATTCTTCATCCGTTGATGTATTATTCATGAAGCTATTGGAAGGTATTAATCTGAATCATCAATAATCTTCTTGTTGTTCCTTGGATTGTATCCAAAAGAGTAATTTCTATCTTTTGCCCATATTGCTTTCAATTTAGTTTCACGTAGTTTCTTTTTAATTGATTGTTTTAAGTTTCATATATTTATGTTTAATATATTTATTCAACCTATATTGCATTTATCTTTTTAGATTATTCTAGATTAATTCATTCATATATGATTCTTACCTTGTTTGCAAATTACAATTTTTATATGATTATAAGTGAGTAGTTCATTTTGGCTTAGGCTAGGCACTATCACTATGAATGTAGTTTAATTTATTTACTTTCACCTATGGTTTGGATTAGTTTTTTTATGGTTTAAGATGGATTTTGCTATTATTATTGTAGTGTCGTTGAATTAAGGGAGAGAGTTGATTTTCAATGATAATATATGCTTAAAAATTAAGTCAATAGCACGAGAATAGGTAGATGCTTTGATTGGAAATGTTGAATGTGTACCTAATGTCTTGAAATGTGTTTTGCTCCACGAGAATAGGTAGTTAAACATTTTTTAGGAAGCTTTTGTTGCTTGAGAGAGAACATTAGTATCTAAGATGCGTTCTTCCCTATAACAAAACATCCATAACCTTAGGTTGAAGTTTATTAAACACTACTTTGGTGAGAAAAGCCTAGCCTATGCCTCTTTGGCTTATTTATCGTTTTATCTTTGCTTTAGTTCATTGCATCCTTATTTACTTTTATGTTTAGTTTTCATTAAGTATTTATAATTGCTTGCTTTAGTTATTTCTATCACCAATCATCATATTTTACGTTTTTGAATGCACTAATTGATCGAGAAACCATTAACTTAACCCCCACTCACTGTAGCTTGGACCCCTACTTGTCGTGTACTAAGCTACGCCATGCACTTGCGGTATTACTATTGAAGGACGTTAAGTCCCGATCACTAATGAGTGAGTTAAAGTGGTATTTAAATGTGTAGTTAATACATAAAGTTATGGCCTTTAGAAGAGTCTTAAACATGTGTTGTAATGGTAATGTTAATTGTATGATGAATGTACTTTAATCATAAGGATGAAGATCAAGAATAATATTGTGTATGAGGTGCTTGAATAAGAAAATCATAGAAGAACCTTACTTTGAACAAGCATAAAGATCAGAAACATCCAGATCAAAAGTCCAACATTCAAGTGCTCAAACGAGCACCTCATTTAGAGAAAGTATAGATTTTAGTGTGAGCCACTCGAACGAGCAAGTCTTGGGCTCAAAAGAACGGCTAGTTCAGACGGCCTAGGGGATGTTGTATTTTGAACGTTTGGAATTCTTGGTATTGTTATATGTTATTTATTCATAGGTTTAAGTGTGGATACTTATTAATGTACTTAGTCTCTATTAATAGAGAGCTCATACGCTCATTGTAAATCATTCAAAACCAACCCGTAAACCTAAAAACATAGCCTTAATCCTTCTCATTCTCTATAGTAATAATTCATTGTAAGAGTTCTTGGAACTCCATTATTTTAGTAAAAACAAGATACTATACACCTCCGAGGACTTAGCGTATATTGGGTGAACCTCGTAAATACTTGTGCTCATTGCTTGCATTTAAATTCCTTCAAACACTATTAAATCATTAAAAGTTTTATTAGTTTATCAAGGTACTTTATACCTTCGATCTTGGATATATTAGAGTTTAAGATTTGTATCTTAGACTATAATCAAGTTCTCATTTCAATTAGTATTAGAGCCTTGTTGTTACGTTGATTAAGAAGTCATTTTTTAGTGGAGCATGTCTACAATGAAACTAGACATAGAGAATTTTAATTGGAGTATCAACTTTAGCTTATGGAAAGTCAAGATGAAAACCATTTAAATCCAAAATGGTGTGCAAAAAGTAATTAATGGAGTGTAGAAAATGCCCGATTGGATGACTGCAGTGAGATGGGAAGATATTGATACAAAGGCACTATCAGCAATTCAACTATGCATTTCCAATGAAGTGCTAAGAGAGGTTGTTAAGGAGACTGCAACCAAGGGGATATGGGAGAAATTAGAGTAAGTTCACATGGTAAAAAGTGTCACCAATAGACTATTCTTGAAGAGTAGACTCTACGATTTACGTTTAGAGGAAGATAAACCATTAAACCCTCATCTTAATGAGTTTTACTCAATCATGAGGGATTTAAAAAAATATCAAGGTAAATCTTGATGATTAAGACTTAACTATTTATTCGCTTTGGTCATTACCTCAATCTTATAAGCATTTTAGAGAGACTCTACACTATGGTAGAGACAACGTGAGTAGTGATGATGTGAAAAATTCCTTAACTCAAAGGGATTTTATTGATTCATAATTGTCACACAAAGCACCGAGTAGCTCGAGTGATGGTTTGTTTGTGAGAGGGAGGTCATTTGAGAAATGATCCACTAGTGGGAGTGAAAAAAGGCAAGGGAAGGTTGAAGTCAAGGGGGCCTAACAATAATAAGACTTGAAAGTATTGTAAGCTTAAAGTTTACATCAAGAAAGATTGTAGGAAGTGGAAAAAGAAAAGTTCTAGTGAAGAGGGGTCAAGTGACGAAGGATTTGCATATTTTGAGAAGACTGATAGAAAAATATAAGGAGTAGAAGAAGGATATAGAAAGTGTATTTTGACGACTTGGAGAAAGTGTATGATATAGAATACCACGAGGCATCATCTAGGATAGCCTTAAGGCTAAAAGTATTTCATAGAGATACATTGAGGCTATACGAGATATGTATGATAAAGGATCGACTAACATTCAAACACCGATGGGGATAATAGAGTCTTTCCTAGTTAAAGTAGGCTTAGATTAGGGATCGACTGTAAGCCCCTTTATTTTTACGGTATCTTGGTGCATGTTATTTGCTGATGATATCGTGTTGGTACCATAAACTACGGAGGAAATTTATAGTAAATTAGAAGAGTGGAGGGCAGTTTTGAATGTAGAGGGTTGCATATAATTCGTACGAAGACTGAATATTTGCGATGCTAATTTAGTAGGACATCACCGATAGGGAAGCTAGAGGTGACCATTGGTGAAGAAGTTGTTGAAAGTACGACCAAGTTCAAGTATTTGGGATTGATTATTTAGAGTTATGGAGAGATTGATGGAGATGTTATTCATCGAATACAAGCGGGTTGGCTCAAGTAGCGAGTGGCCACCGGGGTACTTTTCCATAAGAAGTTTCCAATTAGGTTAAAGGTAAATTTTAACGATTTTCAATCAGGCCTGCTTTGCTATATGGGATAGAATGTTGACCCGTAAAGAAGATCACTTTTTAACATAAGATGAAAGTTACAAAAATGTGTATGCTGAGATGGGTGTGCGATAACACAATGATGGATAGCATTAGGAATTGGGAGTTTAGAGAGAAACTAGGAGTTTCCCCTATTTCCGCAAAGATGCGTGAAAATAGATTGAGATGGTTTGGGTATATGCATAGAAAGTCTTTTGACGCCCTAGTGAGGAAGATCGAAAGAATTATAATGGAGGGAAAGAGAAGTCGAGAAAGACCTAGAAGAACGTGAGAGGACCAAATAAAGAATGACTTGCATGACCTACATCTCTCTAAGGACTGGGGATGTAAATTCGATTTTTGGTTTGAATTAGATACAAAACAAAACTAAAGCGAATAAAATTCGGTGTTGATTTTTTCAGTCCAAGTCAAAATCATATCATTAAATACCCAAATTGAATTGAACCAAACTATAGTTTAATAATCCAAATTCCATCGAACTAATCGAATTTCACCGAAGTCTACATTTTATCGAACAGTATAAGACTTTTGCAGAGTTCACAAAAGCTAATACAGAATTGTAACACCCCAGAATTTTCGACCCCTTAAGAAACCAAAACCATAAAGGACGGGAGGAAATTCGGGTGTTACATAAAAGAAAAAGGAAGAGAATTTAGGTAAACGTTAAATATTAACTTTAAAAAATGTGAGTGGAAATTTCGGCAGCATCTGCCTTAAAACTGTGCGCCTTTGTAGAGAAACAAAAGTTATTTAGAAGCTAATAAAGTAAAGGCACCAACGGCCTATCAAAACCATGTCACGGCGGAATGATTCGTCGCCGACTTCTCAAATCTACATGCCAAGCATGGATCGTGGTTCCAGTGTTGACGTTTGCGTTCTAAAAAGACTTAACTCCTTAAAACCATACAGAGTTTTAAACTACGCAGCGGAAATACAAATATACGAGGGAGGACACAAGGCCTCATAACAAAACATATACAACCCAAGTTTACAAAGGATAACAAGAGCTACAAAATCGAAAGATAGCGGTATGACACAAGTTATACTTCCCCCTCATCACTCTCCCCAAATGCAATGCAATGCAAAAGAAGCTCCAGCACCTGCTACACCTGTCTATGATCCTGCTGCTGCTCAACATTAGACCAAAGGCCAATGTGTCATAGCAGGACAATCATAAAAGGTCATTAACAAACAAACATAAACACAAATACGTACACGTTAGTAACTGGCATCAAATATAATAAGGCCAACTACTAGATAGCATTATATCATAAAACAACATAAGATGATTTCATAAAACACAAGCACATATAGTAACCGTTTATCGGCCACTTATACCTCTTAATTTCATTACGTACTATCCAACCCGAACCATGTGTTCTTGGGTAGAATGCAGGTCTTCACGTCTTCTTTTTAAACATAAACTCTTGCAAAACACGTATAGTATCAACTCGACCAAGGCATTAACGTAATACCTAACACATGACCTTATAGAGCTTGTCTATCTTAAGGTAAGTATGATCATAGGCTGTAATACCCTTGAGGTAACTTAACCTAGGCACACTTCTCACTAGCGTAAACTATGCTATCAATAAGTAACTTTCTATCAATGTGTAAGCTTTCTATCAAAGAATGAACCTTCTATCATTAAATAACTTTCGATCAATGAATAAATTTTCTATCACTGAATAACTTTCTATCAGTGGATCTTTCTCTACTTCCTGGTATAGTGACACGGCCAAGGGCGTTATCGGCCAACCGGCGCCCATGGCAAAGTACGAGCTCATGCCCCCTCCAGCTGACCCTCTCCGGTCCTACCTTCGGGAAAAAAAAATAACACACTGGGGTTCTAAACCAGTGAAGAGGCCACCATATTGGGGTCTGCAAGGCCCGCATGGTAACACCTTGGTCAAGGGGCGGTATCGGCCATCCGGCGCCCAGTGACCCAAGCATGCTCATAGCCCCCTTACAGTGGTCCCGTCGAACCTCACCTAGGGGACTAATAAATCAACCGGACATAATCCAGTTGAGTCACACCAGCTAATCATAATCTAATACTTTATTAGATGGGAATAACTTCCACATCCATTTTTGACTAATAATGAGCGCCCTGGGATAGCAGCGCGCCAAAACCCACTGAGCCACTCATCAAAATATGTAATTCACCTCTAAAGGAGTCATTCTAACTCCAAGTAAGGCATAATCCAATTCTTAAATAGATAAGGGGTAGTTCTCGCCTTCTATTAACACTCTCATTCTCTAAACTATTCTAAGCGCAAGGATTTCATAGTCGATAGCTCTTCATGTAAAGGTGTACTCACTAGTATCTCATAGTTTCAATGCAATGTATATTATCATAATAAACAATAATGTCTTAAAGCAAATTGCATATAAGAGTTAGTTACTGTGTGTACATACCTGTAAGCTTCACTGTACGATCAAAAGTCACAAAATCACCCGACTAAGGCTCTACTTTCCTCTTACAAAATGGGCACCTATATAAGTTATGAGTAGAACTAATAAGTTCCCTTAACTACTTTGCCATACCAAACTAAAAGCCAAAGTAACCACTATCATCCATTCATGACAAGATTTCAATTACTTCTAGCACGTACGCATCTCATTCAACACCAAGCATAATCGTCAATTCGACAATAACACAAGTTTTTCCATTGACAAAGAATAAAAGGATTATGTCAAGTGTTTCATTACACCGGCTAACTTTGAGTTATAACGATTCACATTATCTTAAAATAAAACAAAGATTCACACTTAAGTCTCACAATGTTAGTATAGTGCTAATATGACGACAAGAACGAATCTTAAGGTTATCGCATTGCGGTATCATTTATTATATTCTCCAAGGTTAGAAAGGACTAAAATCAAGACATCATAACAAGCAACTTTAATAATTCTCAACTAGTTGACACTATGTTTATGGCCTTACTAATATCATTTAATTATATCTTCGATAACCTAACGAGAGACTTGTGATCAACATTAATAATTTCTTTTACTTCAACAAGGCCAATTAATACTACTATGCTTAACAAAACTCCCACATTCAACACAAATAAAGTTACACATGTACTAACACACCATCACAATAGCACACAACCATTATTTTCATTCATACTTCAAACTCTAAGTCATAAATATGTTAAATTCATCAAACACACTCTTACCCATAAAAAGTTCAATGAAAATCAACACTTTTCATTCACATTTCAAAAATTCAATTCATAAGTACATTAATTCATCAATCAAATTCTTGCCCACAACAAGATTCAATGACAATCATACAAAAATCAACACCAAACTCATAAATTTGTTAAAATTGCAATTAGAAACAAGTAAAAGAAAATCAAAACAATGGAAGAAGATGTGGCTTACAATGGTGGGACTAGAAAAAGAGGTGAAACTATAGTTAATTATTGTAGTGATGGTGTCGTAGATGGAGCTCGGTGACGGTGGGGAAGCCAAAACAGCCGCTGCTGCTGTTAGGAGTCCTTCGGTGCGCCTGCCGCTGAGGGGGAAGAAGAGACACGGCCTATTGTCAGTGTCTGGGCTGCTGTTTGCTGCTCGAGGGAGGAGGTGAAACGGCTGTGCAAGTGGTTGCTCGTGGGTGGCTGATTGCGACCAGCTGTTGGCGGCAAAGCAAGGGGAAAGGAGAGAAAAAAGGAGGAAGAGTGAAGGGAGTGACGGCTGGTGGGAAGCAACGAGGGTTTCGTGCCCTTTTTATCATGGTTAGTATTATTATTATTATTATTATTATTATTATTATTATTATTATTATTATTGTTATTATTATTATTATTATTATTATTATTATTATTATTATTATTATTATTATTAGTATTATTATTATTATTATTATTATTATTATTATTTATTTAGTTATTTATTTATCTATATTTATCTTCTTGCAAGGGACCTTCGTGTAGTCATAAATTTAATAAAATAATAATATTAATTCGAACCTCTTTATTTTAGAAATCGTGATTTTATTTTTAATATAAATATATGTTAATATTTAAATTCGTATATGAAAGTAGTTTATTAAAACTATTTCTAAATTAATTTAACATAATTATAAAATCCCCAAAGGTTATTAAAATATTAATTAATGACGTTAGAAAATCTCGGGGTGTTACAGACTACCCCCCTTAAAAGGAGTTTCGTCCCCGAAACTAGAGTAACAAGTGTACAAATCATGAAAATTTATATTTCTAATAACTCAAGAAGGTGATTTAACTATTTTAAGCTCTAGAATTGACTCAAGAATCGAGACTTTATTGATACTATTAACAAAAGGGTACTCAATCTATCAGAATATTCATACATATCTCATTTCGAGTATTTATAATCACCTAAATTGGCTCAAAAAAAAAAACTAATCAAAAGCATGTAAATAATCAAAAGCATGTAAATATCACACCAATTGATTCAAGCAATCAATAAAAAGCATGTAGATATCATACAAATTGGTTAAAACAATCAATCAAAAGCAAGTGAGTTTGTAATAGGTTGTTATCATAGACGCGAAAATGCGTGAAAGCGCAGGAGAAAATGCGTGTAAACGCGCAAAATTCTATCGCATTCTACCCTCTTTAAAACTTAGTTACGACCCAGTAACTCACTAACCTGGAAACATGTGCAAGGATAGTGTGGTTAGACCATGGAACTCTAATTATTTAATATCTTTGATCTCAGTACTACACACCCTATTATCTAGGTCCTAATGTGTTCTCTTAGTAAGACAACTCTTCTCAATGTTTGCAAAAATAACAGATCTAGCAGATGTGGCTTTTAAAAAGTGTATCACTTGAGATCGTGACCACACGAAATGTCCTGTTATCTAATGTAATTCTTCAAACAACCTTTCCACTTCTACGTCACCACCTAAGGTCGTACTTTTTGATAATCTTGAAATGTACGGAAGGTTTAACTATTATAATTTAAACCATGAATGGGGGTAAAATATCAAAACAACAAAGTCCTAAAAGTAAAGTGCACGAAGTTGCTCAACACTTAACTCGTATTACAATTAGACACCCTAGGCCTGAGGATACTTGAATCTTACAAAACTGGTTGGTTATCAACTCCTAAATCGATTCATCGCTAACTTTACTTATCATAACATAATCCTAACCTTTTACTTACATGAAATCCTCTTTTCATTAATCATATATGATCAAATCATTTTATAATATATTAATTCATACATCAAGACTCGATTAGTAGATTAACAACTCAAATTAATAACTCAGAACACAATACATGTTTCAAGTATATAATCAAATTATATATATAACATATTTTGGCAAGTTACTGTAGTTAATAATTATACTTTTACAGCCATGATACCAATACACATATCATAATCGTTCAACAATAACACCCTTTATTCATCATAATATCAAATTCTGATTACGACTATATGAGGATGATTTAAAATCATGAAGGGCAATGTCAAAGGTCACAACACTTTTCAGCTATTCATTTACCATACGACTAGATATGTTGAAAGTATATAATTTATATCCATTAAGATCACGAGCTACTATATGACTAAAGTAATGCATCATGTTACATATATAATGACGGTACTAATGGTACTAATAGGGTAATAATAACAGTCTTGATCAACAAATATGACATTTTATGTATACATAAAAAAATATGCACGATGAAAAATAACTGATGAACACACCTACATCACCGCAAATTCCAATATCAATAGCAAAGCCGTCATGTATCATACAGTTTGATAAAGTTGTGATACCAACCTTAATTACACAATATCCAACCTACATCATAACATTTCCATCACAATACTACCTCTAACTATAAAACCGTTATCGCAACCATATGACTGCTACATTAACACTTCTAACACCATACTAAAGTACAACAACACAAAGCTAACAAAATAACACCACTTGAGATTATGCATTACAATTATTCCTTCGCAAATAAGTGGAATTCAATCACCCTCCGACCTAAGATGCGAAACTTAGAACTAACAACTATAACATAATCGTTTGTATTAAAGCACGTCAAAGTTTCAAAACTCTTTTCATCAAATGCTTATTACGATCCAATGATTTAGTAACATCAAATTGAAACTCTTCTTAACACAAGTGCAAATATTATTTAACTCTCTTTATCGCATAATAATGATTGTGTATAATAATCGTTTAAGACATAATCCATTATCTCGATTCATCTCTCAAATTATAATTATTCGCATACTCATTGTAGTTTCTTTAATGTTTAGGTTTAAAACACCTCTTGACTTTTATTAGGACCACATTATCTTTAGTAACTCTCCAACTTAATTTACCACGTATCACATCAATCATTATTAAAACAGTAACTTTCGTAAAGTCAGCTTCATTTAGAATCTCATCTAAGTCTTATCATTTCAATACACTGGCAGGACTATTAAATTCGTAATCAATGAGATACTCTAAAATACTTATAACATTTAACTGTATCTTACGTGCACAAAGACGCTTATTCCACCTCATCATTAGGTTATTTTATCCTTATGTGTTGTAACTGCCCAGAAGGCAATGAGGAAAACAAATTATAATATCACTGATTCCTTTTTAATTTCAAATATCATTTTATCCAGCTAACGCTTTAAAACCGTCACGATTCTTCTTCACATTATCATCCGATTAAAACATTCATCATTCTATATAAGCATTTAATGAGAAAAAATGTCTTAACTCAATAGTGCTCCCTCGAATCAATCCTTAGGCCCTTAACATGCAAATTTGTTTACGATGATTATTCTTTAACTATCCACTTTAATATAAAGTTATCGACTTATGTATGAATGATATATCATGTCTCAACGAAATACAGAATTCAAAGGACTTGCGAATAATAATTTTCTCCATTGATACTCAAACACATATGTCTTCAAGAAGGAAAAAAAAATCACCCTTATTTTATCCAAAGAACCACTTCAACTTTTTTTTTTGACAACAAATAGTAATTTAAAGGTCGTTATCACTCAGCAAACATGAAATATTATATTCAATATGATGAGAGTTGGATGCTTAAAAAAATTTAAAATCAATGACAGGGGACCCTTATAGTAAATAATTCATCAAAATATATATAATGTGATCTAATAGGTTGACTATCGTTTTAACTCTCAACTGATTCTCAAGGTCTCACTATAAGCATAAGATGTTGGGTTTAGAACTAACAAATATATATTACATTAGCCAATTTAAAGCATCAGTCTCAATCACCGTATGAGACTGAAAACATTTATTGGTAGACACGATTATGCCACACTAAAACTCAACACCAATGTTACTATAGCTAATTTACAAAGGTCAAGAGCCTCAACCTAGTAAGAATTATAACTTCATATGAAAATATTAAGGCAATTCTAGTTTGAACAACAATACTAATGTGATAATTTAGTTCAACTGATATAGCATTATCTTTAAACACTTAGAGACGTTAAAAACAATCTGTTAACTTCAACTCATCACTATATTAAGAATATATCAATACTCTTATAAATAATGGTTCGAAATTGGGGTTGAATTCTCAAACTATAAACTCTTAACGTGCTCTCAAGCTTCTCCTTAATATTTAGGTTTTAACGCATCTATACTTTAGCTATGACCGCATTATTATCATCAATTAGTGATTAAAACTTTATTTACAAGGTATCGCATACATGACCCTTTCTTTCATTTACAATATATCGAATTCTTATTACCCTTTAGCTCTTATCCTTATTCTAGTTCAAACAACTTACGATCATGCTTGCACAGTCATTAAACATATTCAAGAGATTTATGATCACCACCTTCTATGTTATGATGGACGAATGCACTTGACAAAAGGAATGCTCAAGCAGATAAATAAACAGTGGGTTCATGTATAGGATTAATATCAAAACTCGTAAGCTTTATGAAAACAATTAACATGAACAAATATTCAGACACATAAGACTAAATTTCATATAATCATCACAAGCAAGAGAAAGTTCCCGATGCAACCAACTTCTCTAGAATTTCATCATTCATACTTCATATCTCCATAATGACTACTTATAATACAACTCGACTTGAACCAAATACTCAAAAATTTCATTATTTCTTTATAATACATTATCCAATTCTACTGATTTATTAAATCATGTCATCATTCAAACCACCATCATAATTTTTATTTATAATAATAACACACATGAGAATGAGTCTCATAACAAGATAAACAAACTATATATTTATCTATGCACGTGCAATGATAATCATTATGCATGAATATGTAATATGCACCTATCCCATATCTACCAGAACTCTCACGAATAACTTCTAACTTCAATCAATTTCTCAACGATTTTGAGGACACAAAGCATCGAAAATAGGGACCACTGGCTCTGGTAACCACCTGTAACACCCCAGAATTTTCGACCCCTTAAGAAACCAAAACCGTAAAGGATAGGAGCAAATTCGGGTGTTACATAAAAGAAAAAGAAAGAGAATTTAGGTAAACATTAAATATTAACTTTAAAAAAAGTGAGTGGAAATTTCGGCATCATCTGCCTTAAAACAGTGCGCCTTTGTAGAGAAATAAAAGTTATTTAGAAGCTAATAAAGTAAAGGCACCAACGGCCTATCAAAACCATGTCGCGGCGGAATGATTCGTTGCCGGCTTCTCAAATCTACATGCCAAGCATGGATCGTGGTTCCAGTGTCGACGTTCTAAAAAGACTTAACTCCTTTAAACAATACAGAGTTTTAAACTACACAGCGGAAATACAAATATACGAGGGAGGACACAAGGCCTCATAAAAAAACATATACAACCCAAGTTTACAAAGGATAACAAGAGCTAAAAAATCGAAAGATAGCGGTATAACACAGGTTATACTTCGCCCTCATCACTCTCCCCAAATGCAATGCAATGCAAAAGAAGCTCCAGCACCTGATACACCTGTCTATGATCCTCCTACTGCTCGACATTAGACCAAAGGCGAACGTGTCATAGCAGGACAATCATATAAGGTCATTAACAAACAAACATAAACACAAACACGTACATGTCACTAACTGGCATCAAATATAATAAGGCCAACTACTAGATAGCATTATATCATAAAACAACATAAGATGATTTAATAAAACACAAGCACATATAGTAATCGTTTATCGACCACTTATACCTCTTATTTTCATTACGTACTTTCCAACCCGAACCGTGTGTTCTTGGGTAGAATGCAGGTCTTCACGCTCCTCTTTTTAAACATAAACTCTTGCAAAACACGTATAGTATCAACTCGACTAAGGCATTAACAGAATACCTAACACATGACCTTATAGAGCTTGTCTATCTTAAGGTAAGTATGATCATAGGATGTAATACCCTTTAGGTAACTTAACTTAGGGAAACTTCTCACTAGTGTAAACTATGCTATCAATAAGTAACTTTCTATCAATGTGTAAGCTTTTTATCAAAGAATGAACCTTCTATCATTAAATAACTTTCGATCAATGAATAAATTTTCTATCACTGAATAACTTTCTATCAGTGGATCTTTCTCTACTTCCTGGCATAGTGACATGGCAAAGGGGGTTATCGGCCAACCGGCGCCCATGGCAAAGTACGAGCTCATGCCCCCTCCAGCTGACCCTCTCCGGTCCTACCTTCGGGAAAAAAAAATAACACACTAGGGTTCTAAACCAGTGAAGAGGCCACCATATTGGGGTTTGCAAGGCCCGCATGGTAACACCTCGGTCAAAGGGCGGTATCGGCCATCCGGCGCCTAGTGACCCAAGCATGCTCATACCCCCTTTACGGTGGTCCCATTGAACCTCACCTAGGAGACTAATAAATCAACCGAACATAATCCAGTTGATTCACGCCAGCTAATCATAATCTAAAACTTTATTAGATGGGAATAACTTCCACATCCACTTTTGACTAATAATGAGCGCCTTGGGATAGCAGCGCGCCAAAACCCACTGAGCCACTCATCAAAATATGTAATTCACCTCTAAAGAAGTCATTCTAACTCCATGTAAGGCATGATCCAATTCTTAAATAGATAAGGGGTAGTTCTCGCCTTCTATTAACATTCTCATTCTCTAAACTATTCTAAGCGCAAGGATTTCATAGTCGATGGCTCTTCATGTAAAGGTGTACTCACTAGTATCTCATAGTTTCAATGCAATGTTTATTATCACAATAAACAATAATGTCTTAAAGCAAATTGCATATAAGTGTTAGTTACTGCGTGTACATACCTGTAAGCGTCACTGTACGATCAAAAGTCACAAAATCACCCGAGTAAGGCTCTACTTTCCTCTTACAAAATGGGCACGTATATAAGTTATGAGTAGAACTAATAAGTTCCTTTAACTACTTTTCCATACCAAACTAAAAGCCAAAGTAACCACTATCATCCATTCACGACAAGATTTTAATTACTTTTAGCACGTACGCATCTCATTCAACACCAAGCATAATCGCCAATTCGACAATAACACAAGTTTTTCCATCGACAAAGAATAAAAGGATTATGTCAAATGTTTCATTACACCGGCTAAC
Organism: Amaranthus tricolor; assembly: GCF_026212465.1. Classification (NCBI taxonomy): domain Eukaryota; kingdom Viridiplantae; phylum Streptophyta; class Magnoliopsida; order Caryophyllales; family Amaranthaceae; genus Amaranthus; species Amaranthus tricolor. The sequence goes on along the minus strand of NC_080051.1, from coordinate 15,543,422 downwards.
TTTGAGTTATAACGATTCACATTATCTTAACATAAAACGAAGATTCACACTTAAGTCTCACAATGTTAATGTAGTGCTAATATGACGACAAGAACGAATCTTAAGGTTATCGCATTGCAGTATCATTTATTATATTCTCCAAGGTTAGAAAGGACTAAAATCAAGACATCATAACAAATAACTTTAATAATTCTCAACAAGTTGACACTATGTTCATGGCCTTACTAATATCATTTAATTATATCTTCGATAACCTAACGTGAGACTTGTGATCAACATTAATAATTTCTTTTACTTCAACAAGGCCAATTAAGACTAGTATGCCTAACAAAACTCCCACATTCAACACAAATAAAGTTACACATAAACTAACACACCATCACAATAGCACACAACCATTATTTTCATTCATACTTCAAACTCTAAGTCATAAATATGTTAAATTCATCAAACACACTCTTACCCATAAAAAGTTCAATGAATATCAACACTTTTCATTCACATTTCAAAAACTCAATTCATAAGTACATTAAATCATCAATCAAATTCTTGCCCACAACAAGATTCAATGACAATCATACAAAAAACAACACCAAACTCATAAATTTGTTAAAATTGCAATTAGAACCAAGTAAAAGAAAATCAAAACAATGGAAGAAGATGTGGCTTACAATGGTGGGACTAGAAAAAGAGGTGAAACTATAGTTAATTATTGTAGTGATGGTGTCGTAGATAGAGCTCAGTGACGGTGGGGAAGCCAAAATAGCCGCTGCTGCTGTCAGGAGTCCTTTGGTGCGCCTGTTGCTGAGGGGGAAGAAGAGACACGGCCTATTGTCAGTGTCTGGGCTGCTGTTTGCTGCTCGAGGGAGGAGGTGACACGGCTGTGCAAGTGGTTGCTCGTGGGTGGCTGATTAGGACTGGCTGTTGGGGGCACAGCAACGGGGAAAGGAGAGAAAGAAGGAGGAAGAGTGAAGGGAGTGACGGCTGGTGGGAAGCAACGAGGGTTTCGTGCCCTTTTTATCATGGTTATTTTTATTATTATGATTATGATTATTATTATTATTATTTTTTTTTTTTTGAGAAATAAGATTTTATTTCATCAAGAAAACAACCATATACAAGCATATGGAACCAATGATGCAAATCCATCATGAGCATAAACTATGGCCACCTTCTAGGAAGGGTTCCAAAGTAATGCTAAATCATTTGTAGCATCATTCAAAAGGAGATACAAAGGATATTACAAGGCTTTGAGCCAATCTATATGTCTACTGTTATCATTACATAATTGGAGAATTCTATTGACAATCCATTTAATATGACCAACCATCTGTGTTGTGGCTGTTGTTTCTTTTTGCCTCCATATTATATCATTCCTGAGTTTCCAGATTGTATACACCGTAGCTGCAATAGCCACCACCACCGTGAGCTTCTTCAATCTTGCTCCCTTTATGTTCCAACCTTTTTGTAAGAGGTGTTGCAACGAGTGGGTCTGAAAATTACATCCGAGCCATTGCATAACCTGTTTCAGAATCACAACAGTACAAGAGCAATTAAAGAACAGGTGATCATGAGTTTCAATATCAGTTTTACAAAGGACACAAGTAGCATCATCCACCAAATTGAATTTAAGAAGTCTGTCTCTCGTGAGCAGCCTCCTTCTCACAGTTAGCCAAGTGATGAATCGATGTTTAGGCACAGAATATCTACACCAAACAGGTCTGCTCCAGGGAACATTGATTCCAGTAGGTTGTAGCTGATTATAGACACCCTTGATGCTATAGTGCGTGTTGGGCTGTTGGTGAACAATGGAGATGATTTCTTCACGTAGTTTACATAACCCTTTCCATACCCAGCTCGCAGTGATGGGAGGCCTGTGGACCTCCCATTGTTGGTCTTTGATATACACCGCATGGACCCATTTGACCCACAAGTTATCCTTCTTTTGGCTAATGGACCAGATTTGTTTACCAATGGCTGCCTTGTTCCATAACCAAATATTCCTAATATTCAGACCCCCCTCTTTTCTAGAAAGACATAGATTTTCCCAGGCAATATTACCATGTTTAGAACTATCGCTAACTCCATGCCAGAGAAAATGTTGACACACGCTATTTATTTTTTTGATGACTGTTTTAGGAAGAATAAAAATCTGAGACCAGTACGTACAGATGGATGTAAGAATAGAATTTACCAATTGTAAACTACCACTGTAAGAGAGGTTCCGAGAGCTCCATAGTTTGATCCTTTTGCACATTTTGTCAATGAGAACCTCACACTCCCTGGGAGTGATCTTCTTGGTGTCCATTGGGACCCCAAGGTAAGTGAAAGGGAGCTTGCCTATCCTAAAACTAGAAAACTTACCAATCATCTCTTGTTCACGTGTTGTCATGCCTGCAAGAAAAATTTCTGACTTTTCCACACTAATCTGCAGGCCTGTGGTGTCTGAGAAGAGTTTAAGACCACTGATCATCATGGCAATGGAATCAATATCACCCCTACAAAAGAGAAGCATATCATCTGCAAACCATAAGTTATTCAGTCTGAGAGATTTGCACCTTGGGTGAAATTTAAATCCCGGGAGATTGGCAGCTTGTTGAAGAATTCTAGTTCCATATTCCATACAAAGGGTGAACAAAAGAGGTGATAGTGGGTCACCTTGTCTGAGGCCTCTTTTAGGTAGGATAAGAGGAGTAGGATTGCCATTGATGAGTAAGGAGTAGGCAGGAGTGGTAATGCATGTCATCACCATCTCAATGAAGTGAGTTGGAAAATCTAGATGGGTGAGCATGTCTTCAATAAAGCTCCACTCAACCGTGTCATAAGCCTCGGTAACGTCAAGCTTCATGAGGCATCCTCGTTGCTTCTGACTCGGTCTATAAAGTTTGACCAGATCCTGACAGAGGAGAACATTGTGCATTATATTCCTACCAGATACAAAAGCACCTTGATTCGAGCTGATCACTTTGGGAAGGACCTTGCTCAATTGAGAGCAAATTAGCTTGGTAATGCATTTGTAGATAACCGTGCAACAGGCTATAGGTCTATAATCCTTGACTGACTTTGAAACATTCACCTTGGGAATGAGAGTAACAGCTGTTATGTTGATTTCTCTGAGCAGTTTCCTAGAATGGAGAGCATCCTGAATTGCCCATGATATGTCATTCCCTATGATATCCCAAGAGTGTTGGAAAAATGCACTATTATAACCATCCAGTCCGGGAGCCTTGTTTTTGTTGATCGAGAAAATGGCTTTCTTGATATCTTCCTGTGAAAAGATACAGTTAAGGAGCAAATGTTGGTTATTCTCCAGACAACGACCCTGCTTGATAATATGATCATAAACCACACATCTGCTCTCCATTGTGGTACCTAGCAAGTGAGTATAAAAATCAATAAAGGAGTTAGTGATAAGAGTAGGATTCTCAACCCAGTTGCCATCCATATCATGCAAAGCTAAGATAAGGTTGTTCTTTTTTCTCCCCTTGATGTAATTGTGAAAGAATTTGGTGTTCTCATCACCCTCTCTTAGCCAATGGAGCTTTGCTTTCTGCATTAGAATCATCTGATAAACATGGTTAGTGTTTTGGAAATTAACTGCTGCTATCTTTTCCTCATGTGCCAGATTGGGGTCACTAGGATTTTGATGCAAAGCTTCCTGTGCTTGAAGTAGGGATGTTTTTGCATCCTTAAAAGCTATGGCCAAAGAGGATTCGGTTCTTCCATCCATTGCTTTGAGCAGGGGCTTCAGCTTCTTCAGTTTCTGAATAGCTTTAAACATTCTAGTGCCCTCACGAGTAAGATTCCAGGCGTACTTAACTGTCTCTTTGAAAAGTTCATGGGTCACCCAATGATTATAAAATTTGAACGGCTTAAGGCCATGGTGCGCTTTCACTGTGGTGATCACCATAGGGGTGTGGTCAAAATCCCCTTCTGGACAGAATTGAACTATAGCCTCTTGAAATGTGGTCTCCCAAAGTTGGTTGCATAAGAATCTATCAATCTTCGATAGGATTCTGTTGCAACCATCCTGCTTGTTATTCCAAGTATAGAATCTCCCTATACTCTTGACATCATGAAGCCTGCATTGATGCATACAATTAGCCATCGGACGAATATCTTTTTCGCGCACACCGGACCCAGTTCTATCATCAAAGTGCATGATAGCATTGAAATCTCCACCTACACACCATGGTTTGGAGTAGGCCGCAGCTGTATCTGAAAGAAAATTCCATAGGCAATTTCTTTTTTGAACATCATTATGGCCATACACAAAAGTACTAAGAAACTTCATTTTAGTAGCATTAACCAAAATTTCAGTGTAAATAAGTTGATCTGTCATACCTAAAACATCAATAGTGAAAACATGAGGATTCCAAGCAACAATAATTCTACCATTATAATGATGAGCATGATTAGAAATAAGATTCCAGTCGGGACATAAGCTAAGGTAAATGTTACCAAGGTTGGCTCTCTTTACCCTAGTCTCAAGAAGGCTAAATAATTGGATTTTGTGGTATGAGATAAATTCTTTGACCTTCCTCCTTTTGTCCAAGTCATTTAGCCCTCTAACATTCCAAATAGAGATCTTATCCATCCCCAGGAGGGGGATTATCCAGCTCCCCCTGGGAATGCGTAGCACTTACCTCGAACGGCATGGTTTTGCCATCCAATGTTTCTGGCTCCATTGTATTTATCCCTGATAACATGTGAAATTTGTTGTTCACAGACAATATTCCATCAGTCGCAGCACAGGTCAGTCTTTGTGGTGATGAGGGTTTTCGCTTTATAGCAGTAAAACCCTCATCCTCCTGTTGTTTGTCATTTTGGTGCTGTGTGGCATGCTGAATTTGTTGTTGTGTTTGTATCAAGGCCTGGGTTTGTTTGACTTTTGGCACCCATTTTGTTACGGTGGCTGTTACCCCTCTCTTACAGCTTTTCCCTTCATGCCCAAACCTTTTGCTTAATGAAGGTAATAGATTCAGGCAAGGGGCCATCCAATTCAGTTTCAATTAGAACACGGGCATACTGCAATTTGTCCTTGTTTAGTGTGGAGTTATCAGGTTTGATAAATTTTCCAACACCACCGCATATTTTAGTCAAAGCTTTAGCCCCCCAGTATTTCAGGTCTAGGCCGGGTAATTTGATCCACATGGGTATAGTTCTAACCTCTTCCTTCATAACATCAATATCAGGAGACCATGGTTTCATGATCAAAGGTTTTGAATCAAAGAAAATAGGATCACCATTTGCTACCTTAAGCATGTTATCTCTAGTATGAAATCTGGCTAAGTACATCCCTTTCCCGATTCCAGCCAGCTTGTCAAAATGTTGATGTTTCCACATTCTATGGGCAAATCCCTCCATAACTTTGAGCGGGGGGTTTGCACCCAATACATAACAAATCAAGGCAGACTCCCAATAGCAAATTTCATCAACTATATCATCAAATTCAATGGTGGGTAGAGTACCTGAATTGGTGGGCTCTATGTCTGATTTGGATGGCTCTGCAGTGGGTTCTGAACTCCCATTCTGTTCTAATTCCATTGCTGCACCTTTCAAAGTGTCAATCCAGCTCTTCATCTTCGAATTGATTGATGAAGGTTCTTCAACGGCGGACGCCTCAGCAGTTTCTGGAAAATTCCTTTTCGCGTTCTCAGACATTTTCCCGTTTGATTCTGGAATCTGTTCAGCAATTGCTTGACTTTCCTCTCGCCCGTTAGCTTTGGAATTCTGTAGTTTCTGGGCTCCATCATCATCACTGTCATCCATGGAAGATTTGGATGTGTGCGAAGATCGATTGCAACCCGATTCTTTGATAATGGCTGCCGGTGATTGTTGCTTTCCTACCACTTTCCGAGGTCGCCCCCTTCGTCCCATGGTTCAGGCCACCGGAATTGTTGATTGAGACCACCGGGATTGTTGGTTGAAATGCCGTCGTCACTAGCTTCGCGAACCCTAGCAGAATCGTCTCTCCATCGCTGGAGAGAGATGTTGTGGCTGGAGAGAGGATTGTTTTATTATTATTATTATTATTATTATTATTATTATTATTATTATTATTATTATTATTATTATTATTATTATTTAGTTATTTATTTATCTATATTCATCTTCTTACAAGGGACCTTCGTGTAGTCACAAATTTAATAAAATAATAATCTTAATTCGAACCTCTTTATTTTAGAAATCGTGATTGTATTTTTAATATAAATATATGTTAATATATAAATTCGTATATGAAAGTAGTTTATTAAAACTATTTCTAAATTAATTTAATATAATTATAAAATCCTCAAAAGTTATTAAAATATTAATTAATGATGTTAGAAAATCTCGGGGTGTTACAAGAATAAAAGTTTAAGTTATAAAAACATTAAAAACTAAAAGTTCAATACACCATTTTTGTACTAGTTTAATACAACAATAATCTAACATTATAGTTTCATACATGAATTTTATACAAGTCCAATAAAAACAATTACAATTTAAAGCTTGGTACACTTCATCCTATTCATAATCTTTCTTTGTAAAACAATAATATTTGGATTAACTTCTCCTATACTAAGAAAAAACATCAAAAAATTAATAAAAAGTTAATAACGAGATGAAATGTAATGAAATAAATCTAACAAATGAAAACATAACTAAACAAAAAAAAAAGAAAAACGAAGCCAATAAAATAAATAAAAACATACCTGCAACTAGAGCTTTCATAGTTAGTTTGCTATGATTTGATGCTAGGTGAGAATTTGAAGAAGAAAAGGCATAATGGTGAAATCTAAGAGAGAGAAAAGTTATTTAGGAGGTTTATTGTTTAGAGGAGAGTAAAGACTAGAGAGAGAAAGCCATAAACGGGGTAATGGGGCACCGCTTAGAGAGGATGAGAGTGAAATTGTGAGAGAGGGTCACTTGTAATATAGTTAGGGTTTATTTTGGGCTTCCCTTAACTTCTGATATAGAAGCTTGAAAATCCCAGACTCTAGAGAACTTCTTCATTTTCGGCCTTGTTCAGTTTGTTTGCTTTTTAATACACAACACCGAATCCAAATCAAAACCAAAAAATTTATGCATTCTAGTCCAAACCAAACCAAACCAAATTTTAAAAATAGTCGAACCAAATTACTTATTCAGTTCGGTGCAATTTGGTGTTCGTTTTTTCACCAAATAAGTTTCACCCCAACTAAGGACCTCACCGAGGATAGAAATAGTTGGAGGCGCCTTATCTATGTCTTAGAATACTAATACTCTTTAGCTTACCAATTGGTGTTCTTGTTTTTGCCTTTTGCCTTTCACATAGCATTATTTTATTGGTTTTTACCTAATTATTTTTATTTATTTATATGTACTATTTATTGATTGGTTTTTGAGCACTGAGGTTTTTTTTCTGAGGATGCTTTCTTGAGCCGAGGGAATCTTTGGCCGCACTCTCTTTTATAGGTATGTGTTGCACCTTCTTTCCCTCCCCAAACTCTGATCATAGTTCCTATGAGCATGATACACTGGTTATGATGATGATGATGATGATTAGTTAGCCTTCTTTAAGGCTTAGCCCTTAGCCCATTTCTTTTTGCTGTAATCCTATATGAAACAACTCGATATCGATATAATAAGGAGACATGTCTTGGCGCATATTATTTGCCAATGACATTGTTTTGGTATATAAGACTGGGGAGAGGGAAAATGCTAAGTTAGAACGATACATACAAGAGTTAGATTTGTGAGGTTCTAAATTGATTGAAAGTAAGAAATAAGATATGGAGTGTAACTTGCACAAACAAGATAATAGAATGCACTATAAAGCTTGATCAGATAGGAATCGCTGCAAATGAATGCTTCAAATACCTTAGGTATATATTTCAGACTAGTGCAGACATCTAATAAGACATGAAACTTGTAATTAAGTTTGGGTGGAAAAAACTGACGAGCGTCTACAGTGTGATCGAGGTGCGCCCTTGAAGCTAATGGGAAAGTTTTATCAAACAACCACTAGGCAAGCGTTACCTAAGTTGCACTAAAACGGACACGGACACGGACACGGACACGACACGGGTACGGGAAAACGCCAACTTAAAAATGGCGGACATGGGGACACGAAAATGGTAATATAATAAATATATCAAATTAAAGATAATTTTACAATCTTTCATTTGATATATGTAAATAAACACTTTAAAAACATAAAACTCACATAAAATGCAAATAAGTACCAAATAAACAACATGAGTATTTAAAAATAGTCATACAAACCAAATCAAAGAAAACCAAATAAATAGATAAATTTAAATTTGATCATCACAAATCATCCATATGACATCCATCATCATCCCCCCCTCTCTCTCTCTCTCTAATCTTCATCATCCATCATCATCATTTTCCATTTAGCGCCTCCACTTCTAATCTTCTCTCTCTCTCTCTCTCTCTCTCTCTCTCTTAATTATCCCCAAAAATCCTAATTCTTTGTGAGGTGCAAAAACACGAACCTCCTTCAATGGCGTCCGAGTTAACTCAGATTCAGCAAGCTCAAATGCCAGCGATTCTCGGCCCAGATTAATATTAGGATTTAGGATAAAGAGTGAAAATATCTTAAACAAAATCAAAAATTTCGATTTTTAGGGATTGTTCGAGTTCGAGTGTTCGACTATGTTCGATTCGAACAACCCACAGGGCAGCAGCAGTGCAGCACCGAGTTCGAGTGTTCGTCTGTGATGGAGGACCAGCCGGCGGTGGCGTGGTGCGGGAGTGTGGCAGCGACAGCGGAGGTGGAGCCGTGGAGGAAGAGTTGTACTACTGTACTAGTGTACTGTTCATCTGTTTTCGAATTTTTTTTTTTTAAAAAAAGAAAACACGTGTCCTTGCCGTGTCCCTTTTGTGTCCTTGCCGTGGCCCTTCCGTGTTCTCGCTGTGTCCACGTGTCCGGAAAAATATTAAAATATTGGACCTACCACCTAAAATTGCTCTGTATTATTATGATATCAACCGCTTTGAGCTGCAATAATCGTACAAATATTTATCGGGCAGTTTCCCAAAAAGACCTCATACTAATTTAATGTGAGATACTTATATATTTGTCAAGTCTTTTTGATGTCTTTAATGTGGGACTTTAGTTGTACACTCAACAAACAAAATTAATACTTCCTCTGTTCTTTTGTTTGTCCACTTTAGCTTTTGCATGCATTTTTTAGCAAATTTTAATCTTTAATATTTCTAACTACGCATCATAGAAAATTATAAAAATTATATATTAGAAAATTTTACATAAAGACAAATCTAACAAGATCTCACATACATATATTTTATCTTTAATATATAATTTAAAAATCTAATTTAAATTTATCTCTTTTAGAGTGAATAAATTTAAAAGGAAACAAATAAAAAGAAATGGATGGAGTACTTCTATTTCCTCACATCCATTGATGCCCAATATAATATTGCAAAATTTCAATAACCAAAATTACATCCTATCACATTCATTTGTAGCTTATTCAACCGCTAACAAAAATTATACTAAATCCAGTCATGACACAATAACATTCAAACAATCTTTAAACACCAACAAATTAGTACTAATTAAGTCAATTAACCAAATAAATAATTTAATCAATGCAAGAGCAAAGACAATATACGATCTTATATTTTCATTATTGATTTTTATACACTTCATTTTGTATCGTTACAAATAAATTAACCAGAAAAAAAAAAAAGTAAACCTACATTAACGAAGTTTTTCAACAATAAACCACATCAAAATAAATTACATATGCATGAACCCAGTTAGCAACTCATAGGAGGAAGATTCGGGTCACGAGAACTTTTGGGACCCAACCCGAAAACCCGAGTTCCAAACACGAAGAACCCGACAGCATGACCCGCAACAACAGCAATAAAAATACCGCCATTAAAAGACATAAGAGCAAGCATAAGAAGGTAAGCAAGTCCCATACGCAGAGCATGAAGAAGGGTCAAAAACAAGGCCGAAACGGTGTCGTTTCTTCCATCCTTAATGAATCCACAACGTGAGAACAATTCTACGAGTAAAGCCACAATGAAAACTATAATAAGAGAGATGATGTAATTGGTGGTGTTCATTCCAGGCCATCCTGAGAAGAGAATTATAGCATCTTTACCCCAATACAAGGTCATATGCATCATGGTATGCATATGTGATGATGATGATGATGGTGGTGGTTGTGGCATGTCATGGTCATTCATGTCATGGCCACTCATACCATGATCCATTTTTGTGTTTTAGGAGGAAGAAGATAGGAATTATTGGTGTGCGGTTTAAATGTTGTGAGAAGACAGATGGATAGATAGATATAGGTTATTTATGGAGGTGCCAATGTGGGGATGAGTTTTTCTTCAGAGTTGGTTGAGTACTCTTAAAGTTTAATATAGTACCATAATATTGGCTTTTTTGGTATTTGTAGTATAGTAACATGAGATTTAATATCTTTGCGTATTTAGCGTTTTTGTAGTACACTAAAGCATCGTTTATTTGATACACAAAATTAATTATAATGAAATATTTTATTTTAAATAAAATTATTTTGTTAAATTTCTTTGCATTAATTAGAAGTATTTGATCCAATTGATGAATATTCCAATATTTTAGTTATTTCAGCTAACCAATAAATACTAAGTGACTATCAAAAAAAAAAAAATTCGCAACTACAATCATTAAGAAACGACCACTAGCTAGATGATACCTTTGGTCCCCAATGGCGACCAACTATGGTGTCCAAACCGCATTGGTCGCCTACTACGACAACACTACTACCGAATAACAATTAGTCATTATTAACGATCACCTAAAGACTAACCTTTATTTTTAAAACTACTATAATTACTAATTAGTGTAACACACTCATTAAATTCAAAATTTCAGGTCATTTAATCACAAAATCAAAGAACAAACCTTCTAATATAATTATACATTATATAATTAAACATGTCATACAATATAAACATTACAATAACAAAATACCAATTTACCAAAATATCTGAAAACTTCATATTATATTAGATTTTCATCCTCATTCTCATTTAACAAAATATAAAATTACCAAACTACCAAACTCATGTATAATACTCCCTCCTATTCACCCTAATAGTTTCATTTGACTTAGTACGTTTGTAATTGTAATAATTCTATTATAATTATCTATAATCGTGCGTAATTAAAAATTATAATAAGTTGATATTGATGATCTTTGCATTGATACGAATCAAACAAGATCTCACTAGACTATGTTATAACTTATAAATTAATAACTATTTACAAGTTAAGAGTAATGATCAACACTGTCAAAAGTCAAATGAGACTATTAGGGTGAATAGAAGGGAGTATAAACTTTAAAATATGTAAAATCCAAAATTAACAATCACATACATAATTAAAATCACATTCAAATTCAAAATAAAAAAACAACATTCTTGGACAATAGTAGCATACATGTTTTACGTGACCATACTGCGATCCGATCGCGCATTTTACACAATCATACTACGGTCCGATCACGTGTTTTACGCGACTAAATGTACTAAATATTACTACAAACTTTAAACGATCGTTATTTCTCGGTCAATTGTCGGAATCGGGCATATGATATGTCGTTGGAAAGTTCTTGAAGTCTAGTTTCTAATGCCGCAAACCTTACATTAATACACTTTTTGTATAAAAAGTTATGCAAAAAGATTAAACATGTATCAAATTTCATTACAAGCAAACTTTAAACGATCGTCATTACTTGCTCGATTATCGAAATTGAAAAATCAATATACCATTGGAAAGGTTTTAAAGTCTAAGTTCTAATGCCGCAAACATTACATTAATGTGATTTTCCTATCAAAAGTTTTGGCCAAAAGAGTAAATACGTATTAAATTTTAGCACAAAACGTGTGAGTAGGTTTATTATTCAATTTTAAAAAATTGATTTCTTTTTTAAAATTAATTTTTTATTTTAATTTAATTATTACTAAGATATTCACTTTAATAATAATAATAGTTAATTTTATAAGTAAAGATAAATTTAAGAACATTTTAGTAATTTTATTAAAAAAGTGACTACACAATAAAAAAAATGACTGACTTAAAGAATTGGGTAGTTTTTTTTTTCTACAAGTGATCCTTATTATTTTATTCTAGAAACTTAAAAAATATGTAGTATACGTATGGACATATTGCTTTAAATGTGGATACGAATTAATGTAAAGTGAATTCAGATTTAGGGAGTCCATGAATGAGTCAAATATGAATGTAACCAAGGAGGTATTAAATACTTCTTCACCGCCAACATTTATTGTGCAATAAGTGTGAATAGTCGAATAGAGAAACCAAACAAAATTTTGGCTTAAACACAATTTCTTGTACGTGATAACATATTGATATACTTCATACAAACAAATAAAACTCCATCTTATAAATATTCAAATATAAATATCTCAAATTGTGTTTGATTATCGTGTTTAATTAAAAATTCTAAATGCTGATGTTAATAAAAATTTTGATTTAAATTGAGAACATGGTCTCATTTGATTATTATTTAACTTCTAAGTTAAGAATTGTCCGTGGATTTGGATAAAAGGAGGGAAAAAAGAAAGCAAGCCTAAGCTGCGGAGTCTAGCCGCCGCATCACCATGCCGTGGAATGAGGCCGGCAAAAGTAGCCTTTCTGGAAATCTTATACCAATAATCTCTCCACTGGCCCCGGAGATTCTAAATACCCCCAGTAATGGGAAAATAAAGATTCTGAACATGGCGGCCTTCGATGGAACGTCCTGCCCGGAGGAACACCTGATGGCCTACAAAAACTTGATGCTGCTGTATACCAATGACCCGTCGTTGTGGTGCAAGTTCTTTCCGACTACTCTTACATGAGTAGCGCTGACGTGGTATACCTCCCTTCCAGGAGGAAGTATACACAACTTTGCCCAACTGGATGAGAAGTTCCTGGGCCACTTTGTAGCTTCCAGAAGGCAGGAGAAATCAAACTTCCATCTACTCAGCATCACGCAATTGGAAGGGGAGTCCATATCATCCTATCTAAAAAGTTTCATGAGGCGGTGCTGGAAGTAACCGATTTGGAAGAATCGGTTGCATTAAACGCGTTGATCAACGGAATGAAGGCCCAACGGCTGAAATTCCAGTTGGTCGAAAGTCAAGTGAAGACGTACGCGGAGGCCATGAAGCAATGCTAAAGCTATGTCACGGCCTCCGAAATATGTCAGGCCCATGATCCTAAAAAACGGAGGTCGGATAAGAAGGACCCCACTGCCAATCACCCCTCAAGGAGCAGAGAGGAACAACCATCGAGGAGGGAAAGAAACTACATGCCGCGTCGTCCGGAACCCCCTTCAGATATGGGGCCCCCACGACCCCGTCACATATATGTCACTGAAGGGGAGCCCAGGACACGGAATCTGTTAGATAGAGGCAATGATCCGCTGTTCAACTGGAATAGGAAAGACATATTCTTCGCCATCAGGGTTCAATTGCCAACTCCACCTCCTACGGCTACCCCCTTTGATAGGCGCAACTTAGGCATGGCCACGGGGCGGGTTACCCGGAACCGAACCGGTGCCGAACTGCTTGGAACCGGATCCGGAACCGGAACCGTTTGCGACAGGTTCCAAACCGCCCCGAACCGCGAAACCGTGAAACCGCCGGAAAAAACCATCGTGAACCGGGTAAAAAACCCGCGGTTTGGAACCGGAACCAGTCCGGGAGAACCGGTCCAACGGTTCCATGGAACCGGAACCGGAACTGGTCCGGTTGAACCGGCTCAACGGTTCCGTGGAACCGGAACCGCGACCGGTCCGGTTGAACCGGCCCACCGGCTCCATGGAACCGGTTCGCCAAAAGTTACCGTTTATGACCGTTGAACTAGCCGTTGCATTTTTCATTATAAATACTCATCAATTTCAATCATTTTCATTCACAACTCATCTCTTCTCCTACTCTCTTTACTTACTCTCTCTACTTAATTCTTTAATTACGCAATTATTCTCTTAATTAAATAATTAGTCTTTTAATTATTTCTTAATTTAGTTAGTTACATAATTAATTATTTATTTATTTCTTAATTCTATATTTCTATTATTACTTCAATATTATCAATCATGTCTTCATTTTTGAAAAAAGCCACAAAAAAAGTTACTAAAGTGGCAAAATCATTGGGAGGTTCCAGTTCGTCCAAAAGAAAGGCCACTTCTACTCCGTCGGTATCAACAACACCTTCCATTAGTAATTATAATTATGAACATAATTATCCGGAAGGGTACGACCCGGAGTTACATAATTATGCAAAAGAAATGGAAAGAGAAATACAAATTGATGAAGAAGAACAAGAAGAGGAACCAACGACCCCAATTGGGATAAATATATCTCGACAGTCATCAACAAGATCACATGAAGAACAAGGAGAACAACAACAACAAAGACAAGCTCGTGGTAAACGAGTCAATTTCCAAACTATCGGTTAGTTTTATAATTTTATTCTTCAAATTAATTAAACTTTAAATTATTTATTTATTTAATTATAGTTTTATAATTTTAAATTATTTATTTAGATGAAGATGAACCAGTAAGACAACCTTTTCCGGCAATGCCACCTCCTAGTGGTAGAGCTGTTTCACATGTGTGGTCGTATTTCACAAAAGAACCAACCGAGAATCCAAATATTTTCTTATGCACTTGTCAAATTTGTGAAAGTCAAGGAGTAAAGCCCTTAGTTTCATACAGTTTCGCCAGAGGTAAATACTTTTTAAGTTTTTTATACATACTGACATATATAATACATTGATACATTATATATTCATATTTTATAAACATTTATTTATTGTGTTTTGTGAATACGTGTTAGGTGGTGGTACGGGATCTTTTAACAAACATTTGGCAAAGAAGTATGGAATCACAAAAGAAACTCATGCAGCAAGCGGCAACGGGACCATAAGTGGAAGCCGACAGACACAGTGGGACATTCCCAGCACTGGTATGCCTTTTAGATATAATCGTAATGATATGATTGATGAATTTTCTAAGTATGTAATTTGTGATGAATTGCCTTTTAACCACGGTGAAAGTAGTGCACACGAGCGTGTCGCTAGAAAAACTTTGCAACCACAATATAGAGCAATCCCTAGGAGCACTCTTAAAAGACGCACAATTAAATTATATGAATCAATGCCCTATGAATTAGTTGAAATGTTTAAATCTTTTAATGGTAGGGTTAGCATAACAACTGACATTTGGTCTGCTCCCCCACATTTAGAATCTTATATGTGTGTAACAACACATTGGATAGATCAAAATTGGATTATTCAAAAAAGAATAATTGCTTTTGAGACAATGCCAGAAAGACATACCGGTGAAAACATAAAATATAGATTAGTAGAGATATGTAGAGAATGGAACTTATTAGATAAGATATTTTGTTGTTCTACTGATAATGCAACCGCGAACATTAAATGTATAGAACTTTTGTTTAACGAACCTGCTTTTAGTTTAATCCTTGGGGGTAGCTTATTACACATACGTTGTTGTGCGCATATAATTAACTTATCTTGCCAAGCAGGCATAAAACAATTAAGTGATTTATTAGAACAAATTAGGGATATAGTGAAATGGCTTAGGATTGGAAAGATAAAAAGACGATATAAACAATTATGTGACCAATACCAACTTAAAAAAGTGTATTGCTCATTAGATACTCCTACACGTTGGGGCTCAACCAACGATTTATTAAGAAAGGCGATTGCTTATCGCCCAGTAATAACACAACTATATAGTGAGTGTACAGATAGTTTCATAGCTGATGACACTTGGGAATTAGCTATAGGTGTACATAACATATTAGAAGCGTATGACCAC
The DNA here is from genome assembly GCF_026212465.1 of Amaranthus tricolor. NCBI lineage: Eukaryota > Viridiplantae > Streptophyta > Magnoliopsida > Caryophyllales > Amaranthaceae > Amaranthus > Amaranthus tricolor. Next base: position 15,527,552 of record NC_080051.1, on the reverse strand, counting down.
GCGACTAAGATTTTTTCTTATGTTTATGAGCCGAACGTTCACTTAGTAATAAGTGAATGTATTACTATTTTTTATCATCTCCTTAAATATACACATGAAGATACTAACCCAAAATTGAGGCCGATTCTTGCAGATATGATGGAAAAATGGCAAGCATATTTTACCGATTTTCCTTATATTTATGGAATCGCAACCATTTTGGACCCACGTTTTAAAACTGAGGTCCTTACTAAAGTAATAGGATTTTATTACCAATCGTTAGATCGTCCGTTTACTGATGTACATAATTATGTAGGAACATGTAAAAAATATTTAGCAGAACTCTATGATTTTTACGCTAGTGTATATAACCCGAAACGCGATATGTCTAGGCGTGCTAGCGTTTCGGCACGTCCCTCTTACTATAATTCGGTAATAGCTAACATAATGACTCAAGATGATAGTTTTGTAGGATCATCTTCTTCTTCCTCGACCTCATATTTAGAACTAAATAGTTATCTTAAACACCACTTTGAAATAGACCAAAGTATCAATGATATTTTGGAGTGGTGGAAAGAAAAATCTGTTAAATTTCCCATTTTATCGAGAATTGCAAAGGATATCCTTGCAATTCCCGCGTCAACAATTGCGTCGGAGTCTGCTTTTAGTGCAGGTAGAAGAGTTTTGGACGAAAAGCGATCTTGTCTTGCTCCACATAGTATTCAAATATGTGTTTGCAAGAAAGATTGGGATCAAGCGGAGATTCGAACACAAGGACTAAGGAATGATGATGATCAAGACGACGATGATGATCCATGGATGATGATGGATACATCTGCATCATCGTCAGGAGGAGAGTCAGCGGAAGCATCTAATCAACCACATGATGATGATGAAGACGAATAGGATCAATCCGACAAACGACAACGATAAATCAACATTCAACAACTATAAATAAAAGGTATGACAAAGAACTACGTGGGCTTTGATTCCTTCGGGATACGTAGGCAGCTTAGTATTCATTTGGGTACTAGGTTCAAGTCCATTTTCTCCCTCTTTTTTTATTAATCATCTTTATCGACATTATCATTGATTCGTTTCTTATTAATTTATTTTTTTCATTCTTTTTAGTAAATATTTCAATAACGATGACAACTTGACATGCAATGAATTTCGCTAATAATCAAGTAATCATCAAAGGTACGTCCACGATATTATAGTATTTTTTTATTATATAAATATTTAAAGAAAAAATAAAAATGGAATCGATGATCCGACCCGCCCGTCCCGTGAGTTGGAACCGCCGGAACCGCCTCATGAACTGCCAAGGAACCGTTTGGAACCGCCCGGAACCGGAACCGTTCGCGACAGGTTCCAAATGGAACCGGAACCGGGTGGAACCGGAACCGGAACGGAAACGGACCAACCCGGACCGTGGCCATGCCTAGCACAACTACAATCTGTGGTGTGATTACCACAAAGAGCACGACCACACTTTGACCCAATGCCGCGAACTCAAACGTATCCTCCATCAATTGGCGGACGAGGGAAAATTGTCCAGGTTCATCAACCGAAAGGACTACGATGCTAGAAAGGAAGCAGAAAGAAGGCCATGAAATCCAAGACGCAGATCCCCCAAAAGGGACGAGGCCAGGCGCGAAAGTTCCAACACTCAAGGGACTATTAACATGCCGGAGGATATACGGAAGAATATCCTACCATCCGCGCAGCGAGAGATAGCGTCCACACCCTACTAAAAGGGCCCCCGAAGTCCTCAACAAGTGGACCGATCATGAGGTTCGATGCCACGACCTCCCAAACACTGCAACAACCCCATACGGATCCTCTGGTGGTCACCCTCAAAATTGGGCAAATGAAAGTTAAAAGGGTACTCGTGGATACCGGGAGCACGGTCGATCTCATAACAATGGAGTGCTTAAGAAAAATGAAGTTCGAAGAAAAGCACTTGCAACCCCTAGACAAGCCGCTGATTGGGTTTGGGGGAAGTCAAGTTATCCCACTAGGCACGATCATCCTCCCCGTGCGGGTGGGAGAAAGAGATGAAAGCAGAACCATGCCAATAAGATTCACGGTGGTGGATCTCACCTTTCCCTACAACGCTATCATGGGGCTTCTGCTGATCAACAAAATCAAAGCCGCGATCTTTCCCCATCAACTCCTGCTAAAATTCGAGCAGGATGATGGACAGGTAGGAATCCTCAAAGGGAATCAGGTGACGGCACGCCAATGCCTCATCAACACCTTAAAGCGAGGAACTTCCATCACCCCCTCCAAAAGGGAAAGGGAAGAGGAGTCACCTAGCGTCATGAGCGTGTATCTAGAGAGCCCCAACCCGCAAGAAAGGCCTCGCCGCGTACAACGATACGAGGAGGTGGACATATTCGGAGGAAAACGCATCAAAATAGGCAAGGATCTCCCTGCCCCGATTAGGCAAGATATCGTTGCCACCCTTACCGAGTTCCGTGATGTCTTCGCTTTTTCCACGGAAGAAATGCCTGGCATCCCTTCAAATGTCATGTGCCATAAACTTGATATAAAGCCAGGCTACAAACCCGTGAAGCAAAAGCTGCGACATCAAGGAAGAGAACGTATAGAGGCTGCCCGAGAAGAAGTGGAGAAATTGTTGAAAGCGGGATTCATCAAAGAATGTAAATACTCCGACTGGCTCTCAAACGTCATCCTCGTGAAAAAAGCAAGCGGCAAGTGGAGGATGTGCGTTGACTTCACGGATCTGAATAAGGCCTGCCCCAAGGACGATTATCCTCTCCCTAAAATAGATCGTTTGGTTGATTCCACAGCCGGCCATGCTCTACTGAGTTTCATGGATGCCAACGCCGATTACCATCAGATTCCCCTGGCCACAGAAGACCAGCCACATACGGCCTTTATCACAAATGCCGGAGTATACTGCTACAAAGTTATGCCCTTCGGGTTAAAGAATACTGGAGCCACTTACCAGAGAATGGTCAATAAGGTCTTCCAATCTCAGATAGGCCAAAACTTGGAAGTATACGTGGACGATATGATCACAAAAAGCAAGCAGGCGTCCCAACATGCCGCGGACTTACGCGAAACGTTCAACACCCTCCGGAAACACCAAATGAGACTCAACCCTGAAAAGTGCGTCTTTGGAGTCACCGGTGGGAAATGCCTTGGTTTCCTTGTTGACGAAAGAGGAATAGAAGCCAACCCTGATAAAATAAAGGCAATCCAGGACATGAAGTCCCCAAGATCCGTAAAAGAAGTTTAAAAGCTAACAGGATGCATATGTTCGGCCTTCTTCAAAATCCTCAAGCAGAGCAAGTTCGAATGGACAAAAGAAGCCGAGGAATCCTTCCAGCAATTGAAAGAGCACTTGTCTTCTTTGCCGAAACTGGTCTCGCCATACAACGGGGAGAAACTGGTCTTATACGTCTCGGTCTCCGAATACTCCTTGTCAGGAGTATTGATCGCCGAAAGAGAGAAGACGCAATTCCCCGTATACTATGTGAGTCACGCCTTTCGAGGATCTGAAGGAAACTACAGCGAAGTTGAAAAAGTCTTGTTTGCAATCGTGATGACGAGCAGAAAACTGAAACCTTACTTCCAATCCCACCAGATCATCGTCAGATCCAGCCAACCCTTGAAAAAGATTCTGGAAGGAAAGAATAAATCAAGCCGCGTCACGGATTGGGCTAATCAATTTGTGGAATTCGGCACCGAATACGAATCACGAACGGCGATCAAAGCACAAGCCCTGGCGGATTTCATCGCCGAAAGCACTATCCCTCAACATCCTGAGCCTAATCAAGAATGGAAGTTATACGTGGATGGATCCTCGACACAATCAGTAAGCGGAGCTGGGTTTCTGATATTGTCTTCTACAGGGGTCCGTATGGAAAGAGCGGTCAGATTCGAGTTCGCGGCCTCTAATAATGAAGCAGAATACGAAGCATTACTCATGGGGCTCAAAATCTGTGATGAAGCAGGGGCGAAAGTATTATCCACTTTTTCTGGCTCCCAGCTAATAGTCGGACAAGTAAATGGAGAACTCGAGGCCAAAGATGAAGGCATGAAGATGTACCTGCAACAAGTAAGAGATTTTGTCAAGAAATTCGACAAATTCACATTAGTCCACATCCCAAGATCTCAAAACGCCCAAGCCGATTCCCTGGCAAAACTCGCCAGCTCAGCCGAAACAGCCGCGGCTCGCGAAATTGTCTGGGAAGTTCTTCCGAACCCCAGTATCAACCTCATGGTTAACATAATTGATAGATCAGATATGTGGATGGAACCGTACATCAAATTCTTGCAAAATCAGACGCTCCCCCATGACGAGAATCAAGCCAAAGTGCTTCAAAAGAAGGCCAGATGGTTCGAGCTCCACGAAGGCACGCTCTATAAAAAATCATATACCCATCCCCTCTTGAAGTGTGTTTCTCCTGAAGAAGGAAACTACATCCTTCGCGAAATACATGAAGGCGGATGCGGTATACATCAAGGAGTACGAACTATCATTGGCAAAGTCCTCAGAAGCGGATATGATTGGCCCTCTCTCAGGGAGGACGCGGAAACCTTGGTCAAGCGATGTCCCGAATGCCAATACCACTCAAAGATCGAAAGAAAACCATCTAACTACCTGTCTACCATGCAAGCCGTCTTACCGTTCGATAAATGGGGTATGGATCTCCTTGGCCCCTTCCCCCCGCAAAGGGACAATGCAAATTCATTATAGTGGCCATTGATTATTTCACCAAGTAAGTGGAAGCAGAGCCCCTCAGCTCCGTCACGGATAACCAAGTCTGCCAATTCATATGGCGAAATATCATCACAAGATATGGCATTCTCCGTGTGATCATCACTGACAATGGGAGACAATTTGTCAGTAAAAACACAACACAATACTGTGACAAATTTGGTATTCAAATTCGTTTCAGCTCCGTATCTCAGCCACAAACAAATGGGCAAGTTGAATCAGCAAACAAGGAGATCCTGAACGGCATTAAAAAGAAGATAGAAGGGCTTAAAGGTACTTGGGACGAAGAACTACCCTGCATCCTGTGGGCAAGCCGAACAACCGTCAAAGAAGCAACGGGACATACCCCATTATCTCTGGTATATGGATCTAAAGCAGTACTTCCAGTAGAAATAGGCATACCCTCTACAAGGGTTACCTACTACTCACACAACGAGAATGAACAAAGGAAAAGAGAGAACTTGGATCTGCTTCCAGAAACACGGGGGAACGCATTATTAAGGTCCATGGCCCAGAAGCAAAAAATGATTCGCAGCTTCAACCGGCTCGTCAAAACCAAACATATTCATGTGGGGGACTATGTCCTACGCAAAGTCGAAGCCACAGGGAAAATCGTAGAGAAAGGGAAGCTTGGAGCCAACTGGGATGGTCCGTTCAAAATCGTCCGTGTCATCAAACCTGGAACATTTGAACTGGAAGACATGAAAGGAAAGAAGCTACCCTGCCTATGGAATGGAGATCATTTGAAAAAGTACTTCATTTAATAAGATCCGCAAGGGGCCAGTCCGATCATTAGTATCATCACAAGTTCATCCCGCGACATTATCACATTGTTCAAAATCAGTTGTATCTCATCCTGCGGCATGAGTCGCGTTGTCATTACATTTTTCAATAATCGAGATTTCATTTTTAAGATTTACCCGGCTCTAAAAAGTATTCATTTTTCATTTCTGGTAATATTGCAAATCTTATAAAATTCAGTTGTATCCATAAGTCGGACCCCTTGAGAGGGGTCCCATATCCAAATTAATTCCAAGTCGTCACAAACCGTGACATCAACAAGTCGGACCCCCAGATTGGGATCCCAAGTTCTAAATTATTCTAAGTAAAAATTCGCTGGATGTGTCACAACCGTGACATCGACAAGTCGGACCCCAATATTGGGGTCCCAAGTTCTAAATTATTCTAAGTAAAAATTCGCCAAGATGTTTCTTAACCGGGACATCGACAAGTCGGACCCTCAGATTGGGGTCCCAAGTTCAAAATTCTTCCAAGTAAAAACCTCACTTGATGTTCCCTAACCGTGATCTCGACAAGTCGGACCCTTAGATTGGGGTCTCAAGTTTAAAACTATCTTAAGTAAATATGTAGCTTGATGCTTCCTGTCCAACACGTCGATAAGTCGGACCCTCAGATGCGGGTCCTAAGTTCAAAAATTAGACAGGTAAATCTTCAAGTCACCCAGCCGTGACGTTGATAAGTCGGACCCTTAGAAGGGGATCCAAAATTCAAAATTAGTCTAAGTAAACTTCAATAGATCGCGACCGTGGCATCGATGAGTCGGACGCCTAGAAGGGGGTCCCAAGACCAAAATTATTTCAAGTTAAATTTTGACCACGGCACCTCCCACTTCTTGAAGGAGTCCGCGAACTACGAGCCGAACCAAAGAAATACAATCTTAGAAATGTTGAGATTAAAAGAGGCAGTATCAGTGACAGAAGTGTAATTCAAAATATATACATGTAACAAATAGAATTACAAAAACCAATCAGAAATGTCAAGTTTAAACTACAATTACAAAATAATTAAACATCATCCAAAAAGGCATCAACATCCCCCTCGGTGTCCTGGGCCGGCAACGGAGGAGATTCGGCCGCCCCCTTTTCAAGACTTGGAGTGAAGCTCACAAAATCTTCAATGTTGAACGACTCCACTTCAATCTCGGATAGCTCCTTGGACAAGCCCTGGAGGTTTCTTCCTTCATCGATGAGGAGATTTGACAAGTCTAAGCATAAACTCTCCAGATGGGAAAGCGCCAAGTTCTCGGGGGTGCCCGAGGCCGAAGGAGGGGAGAGAGTTAACTTATCCAGATCAAGGCATAGAGCCTCCTTCTCAGCCGCGACATCAACTCTCTCTGACCAAGCCCTCGCCTCTTCCACGTCCCAGTTGGGGTCCACCAGTACCGCCGACTCCCGTTCCAAAATTGGAGCTAGGTTGGCCAAAGCTTCGTCCCCCTTGTGATTTGCCTTTTGTTTGAGGGAATCGAAGTCAACGCCTAACTCCGCGGCAGCCAAACGGTACCTCTCTTCAGTAATCGTGGAACCCGTGCCCACCATCTCTGCTGTCAGATCCCCCAAGAAACTCGACGATTCCGGCTCGTCCGAAGTAAGCCAATCCCTAGCTATCCGGGCTCGTCTCTCCAAACTGATTTTATACACTCTAGCCGCGAATAGCAAAGTCTTGAATTTGGCCGAATCAGCCGACACCTGTTCCAAAAGACACTGGTTCTGATGAACCAGCTTAGCATGAACGTCCATTAGGTGACCGACTTCATGGCCGAGGGTCGCCGATTTATTGGAAGCCGCGTCCAGACTCTCAACGGTCTCCTCCAGTTGCTTTCTCGCCCTCTCCCGCCACTGTTCAGTTCTGACTAAACGCTCCTTCAGCTCAGAGCATTTAGCCAGCTTTTCCTTTAAGCCCGGCAGTTCGTCTCGGAGCTTTTGGAGCTCCTTGTCCTACTCATCGCAGCGGGAGGATAGGGCGGCCAGCGTCTCCCTGTCCGCAGCACTTTGGCGACTGAGGTTGAGCTCAAAAGACAACCTCTGAAAAGCCTGCAAAAAGGATAAGTTAAAATCCAGGTATAGTTAACTTAAGAAGATAAAAGCGGAAGAGCGTTACCTCAGCCGCGGAAACTTGGAGTTGACGCACCCTATCGGTGGGGGACAGGGACTCCAAGAGATCAACATCCACCTGGCTGATCAAGTAAGATGTCGCCCTATTGAATCGGGTAATCATACCCTTATGCTCCAAATCGGTGAAAGGGGTGTCGTGCCGGAAAGGGAGAACCTCCCGACGACGGTACACCTCTTCCACCTTCGCCTTAGGAGCCGCGGCCGATTCCCCCACCTTCTCTTTGCCCCGGCTCAGGACAGGGGACGCCTCAGCTTGAGGTGAAGCCACCTCCTCCTCCACCGACCTCATTTGCAGAGGTACGGCCGACATTATTGTTGTTCCCGCAGATGCCTTCTTTGAGGCACTCTCCTCATGGGAGGAAGAGACTCTCTTTCTCTTCTTCTCCCTTTTCTTCGATTCCCTCTTCTTAGAAGGGATTACCCTCTGAGAGTCATCGGGAATGTGGACTCTCGTCTCCTCTCCTCAAGGAGTCGGAGAGCCTCCTCTTCGCAGGGGACCTCGTCCAGCCCCTTCTCCGCCGCTGCCGAGTCCTACAAGAGAAAAAGTTAGAGGAAATCAAAGAGATCTCCTATGGTTCGGGAAGAATGTATGAAGTTATACCTTTGGCGGAAGAGGTAGAGGTTTCTCCGCAGGCCGTTGGATGGCCCCTTGAGCAATTCTCATGACACTGAATTTCTTCATGAGTTCTGGATTTTTTGCTCGAAGGTTTTCCTTGGCTATCCCTGCAAAATCACGAGTTAGAAACAAGTAAAGACACCATAGAAAACAGAAGGAAGAAATCCGACGACTCTTACTCCGATCGATAGCCAAGCTGATGCCGAATGGTGAGAGGAGATTTTCATTCTTCAACTCAGGACGACCTGGTATCCCGTTCAGTTGGACGTTCATGGGTTTCCTTCCCAATTGAACGTCCATCTTTGCATACTCAATTATCACCGCGTCACTAAGAGAACACTGCAGGATCCCATTATTAAAACCCGAAAGGTTGGATTTGATGTCGAAGGAGGTCTTGATATTCCATCCTCCCGAATTGTATAGGTAGGCAAGTTTTGTCCTATACCCCTTTTGGTTATCGGGGAGGTCGTGGACTATCTTCAGTCCACGACGGTGAGTGAAAGTTATCCAGCGACAGCCGTATGATTGAGAATTACATAGGCGGGCTCTAAATATATATCTAAATGCGGTGAGTGTTGGTGGCACGGCCAAAACTTTACATAAGATCAAAAATGCCACCATACAACCCCAGGCGTTCGGGTATAACTCAGGTACTGAAACGTTCAAAAACTCTAACACCTCCCTAAAAAATGGGTGAAGAGGAAACCTAAGTCCAAATTCAAAAGAGGGAAAATAGACAGCTATACAGTGTGGGGAGGAAACCTAACGGTGTCATAATTTCCCGGGGTAATAATATTTATGTTGTCTTTCAAACCCCATTTTTGAGAGATGGCTTCCCGACGCTTGTCTAGGTCTCTCTTGGTTTGTAAATCTATGAAATAGTTAAGGGGACCGCCGTTGGGAATGTAGAATGGAGGAGGAACTGGCGCTGCGCTCTCCCTTCCGGAAGACTCGGCTGATCCTTCAATGTTTTCCATATCTACATACAATAACCCTTCTAGGTCAGGATTTATTCGCGGCAAGTAATTGGGAAAGAAAGCAACGCTCACTTCCCAAGGAGCAGTTTTCATTATCTCCGGAGGATATGCAGGGGATACAGACGACTCATCCCCGGCTTTTATTGGTTCATAATGGGGGGTGATTCTCACTGAACTACTTTCGTCCGAATCATTCATTAATAGCCCCTCTTTATTAAAGCGTCTACATGCTACAAGAGGAATTTCCGTCGGGATATCCAAGTTAATGTCGAAGTTAGCTATTATCTCATGAGTAGCCGCGACATCCATATTAATGATAATCAAAAAATAGTAGGCGAAACTTGTGAAGGATAGGGGCTAATTTCATAAAATTATTTCAAAACTAAATATTCAAGAATGCGAAGAACAATCTGAAGAACAGTTTGAAGATTAACGTGAAGAAATTCAAGAAATTTGAAGAAAGATTTGAATACCTTGAAAATATTTTGAAGATTTGTCAGAAGATTGATGAAGTTCTGTCAGAATCCTTGAAGATCTTCGAGAGGATTGTCAGAAGTTTGAAGAAAGATTGAAGATTCTCAGAGCGTCTCTCTCTACTTTCTCTTTCTAACGATACGAAGAATTGAGGGAATTAATGAGTTAGGTGAAGAGTGAACTGTTCCAACAACCCTATTTATTGCAGCAATAAATGCTGAAAACATCGAATCTAGACCTCCTTTGAACGAAAGGTGGTATCCAAAACTTAAACAGGGGAGTCGATAAGTCGGACCCCCAATAAGGGGTCAAACGTCAAAGATTTGTCGAAGTATTTTCATATAATGTCCGTGAAGTCGATTAATCGGACCCTCCATGAGGGGAAATATTGAAAATATTTTCTAAGTATCAGATCTTGATTATGACCGGGTACTTGATAAGTCGGACTACCAAGACGGGGTAAAATGACAACAGATTCTCTAAGTTATAAAAATTCTGTTAAAGCCGTAGAGTCGACAAGTCGGACCCTGAATTACACCCCAGAACGGATACAAATTATTTCAAGTATTGGGATGTCCGCATGGTCGATAAGTCGGACCCCCAAGTGCCCCCAGTTAGGGTTAAAAAATTCTAAGTATGAGAAATATTCTTCCGTTTTTTCAGTATCATCCGAGGCATGGAATTATAAAATCTTTCCGCGTCCTAGAAGGAAAAGGGGGGACATGTTAGAAGAAATAACAATTCCAAGCAATTTCCAAGTCTTTTTTAAATCCCCCGCAACATCTATAAGTCGGAATCCCTTAAGTACCTTAGTGAAGAATAAAATTCTAAGTACATATTCAAGCCACGTCTTCCATACATGCTCATTTGATTGGCGAGTCAACTTATTTATGCCGCGGTATCATATTTTCCCTTAACTCACCGGCTCGTAGCACAACGACGAAAAGGAAGGTAAATCAGGTCGAACCAACATCCTTTCCGTAGGGTCTATAAGTCGGGCCCGCCTTGATGGTGATCTCCTTCAAAGATTTCCAGGACGTTGGAAATCCGTGCGGTCAATAAGTTGGACCCCCCTTGGGGGCTTCCTTATTCCAACATATTTTAAGTATTGGGGCTTCCGCGGCATCAGTAGAGTATGTATCAGGATCCGACTCCCGCATCTGTTCTCCTACTGCTAAATAATAAGGACGGACAAAGACATTCCGCGGCATGCTCGAGTCCGCGGCATGGTCGAAGCCACGGCTTTGCTGATGTTATTTATTTTTCTTCAAGCATCTCCTGCGGATCCTCCCGAAAATCTGCTAACTGACGATTACTATTTCCACCCAAAGAAAGATATTTCGATTCATCAAGGTTGCCTTTCTCACATCATTCTTCGTGCGTGGGGCTAACTGTCATGGTATCATTTATCTAATTTATTTATTTGTTTAAATTATTTACGTCATATTACCTTATTACCCCTTGACCTTTCGCGTTGACTTTGACTTTCGGTCAACGGGCTTTTTTCTGAATTCCCCATCTTCCTTGAATGGCCCATGGGCTAGTTACCTCTCAATACCCTAACTACCTTCCAGAAAAGTAACTTCCGACCTTTCCTTAAATGCATGGTCATCCTTCTTCCATGGGGAACAATTGCCCATACCTCCCACGATCTTCACCTTCCCCTCTCTGATGTAACTTCCTCCTTGAACATTATAAATAGGGACAACCATCAGAGAGGAAGGGATCATCTAAGAAAAAATCTACAAGAGCCTTACTTGTTCTCTACTTCCTTTTAATCCCATTAGCCTAACAAAATTCTGCAACATCAACCGCAACATTTTTTTACATTCGGTTTATAATTCTTTACTCCATAATCTCATATCCACGTTCTAACTTGAGCGTCGGAGGGGTTTTCCGGGAGATCACCCCCCGGACAAGGCTAACGTGTTGTTTTGCAGGAATTCAGGTCGCTTCCTTCCACGAGTCGCTGCTCTTGATAACGCTTCCACTTACAGTATTTCAAGTGTTTTCCACTTCCTCGTTTCATTACCGAAACAAGAATAAAATATTAATTAATACATAATGCTCACACACTTGCCAGCTATACACACCTACTGAAATGCTCACACCTACTGTGTTGAGCTAAGAACAACACATCAATACATAATGCATACACTAAGTATTGTACACTTCCTCATGCAAATCCCCATGTAAGAAAACATTATTCACATCCAATTGATGTTCTACTCATTTGTGTCTGGCTGCTACAGCTAGAATACTTCTTATAGTGGTCATTTTGACTACCAGGGAAAAAGTCTTTTGATAGTCAATACCTTATTTCTAGTTGAACCCTTTTGCCACTAGTCTGAATTTAAGTCTTTCTAGAGATCCATCTGATCTATGTTTCACTTTATAAACCCACTTATTCCCAATAGGTTTCTTTCCATATGGTAGAGAGATAATGTCTCATATAAGGTTGTCTGAGAGTGCTTTTAGTTCTTTTGACATTGCTTGTACCCATTGAGGGCCTAAAGATACCTCATTGTATGAGTTTGGTTCAATGTATCTATTATGGGTTTGAGCAATCTGTTTGTGTGCACTTGACAAAGCATGAAATTGAATCAAATTGCACAAATGAAAGTTTCTAGTAGAATTACATTTAAAATAATCTTTAAGATAATCAGGCTGTTTCTTCAATCTTTTAAGCCTATTATATTTATGTGCTCTATCACTACTCTTTTCATGAGGTGATTCAATATTTTTATTCACAATCCTGATGTTAGAAGTTTCAAAAACATCAACTCGTTCTACCCTTTCTTTTCATGAATTAATGCATGTTCAATATTAATATTCAGATTGGACTGATCATTTATATGTGGGCCTGTGTCAACTGCAGTATAGTCCATAGGATTTTTAACAAACAAATTCTTTAAGGGAGTTTGATCCATATCAGTAAATCTTTATGGAAAGCACTTTTTGATGAAAGCTTACATCTCTAGAAACTAATGTAAGCTTGGTTTTCAGGTTGTATAACCTATAGCCCTATTGATGCTGTGAATACCCTATAAAAATGCATGGGTCTCTTCTTGGTGCTAGCTTGTGTCTATCGCTTTTTAAGGTTGATGCAAAGCACAAACAACTAAAAACTATTTAGAGTCTCATATGAAGGTTTAATTCCATATAATTTATCATAAGGTGTCATGTTATTTAGAGGGATTAAGGGCATTATGTTCACAATATATGCTGCACTAAGTACATAGTCACCCCAAAACATTAAGGGGACTTTAGACTAATGGTAAAGGATCCTAACAACTTCTACCACTCCATTTTGTTGTGGAGTTTCAGCACAACTAGATTGATGTAGAATACCTTTGCTTTTGTAAAATTCTAGGGTGTCTCCTTTACTTAATTCTTGAGCATTGTTTATTCTAAAAATCTTTATTTGTTTTTCGAACTGAGTTTGGACTAATATATAAAATTATTTGAAAATATCTAAGAAATCACTCTTGTTTTTAATTAAGAACGCCCATGTGAACCTTGTAAAATCATCAACAATGGTACAAAACAAATTGCATTTCAATCTAGTTGGGAACTTTATAGGTCCCCAGAGATTAATATGTATCATTTGAAAGGAATGATTAGTCTTTATTGAACTTCTAAGAAACATTTTTTTTGTTTGTTTACCCAAAGCATAGGAAATCAGTATCTATTTTATTACATTGTAATTTAGGGAGCACAATGCGCAGCCTACTAAAGGGGATATGCCATAGTCTCAAGAGCCACAATTTGGCCATTTATGTACTATTTGAACCTCCTATTTGCAAACAAGCAGTGGAGGACTGTGTTTCTTTATTCTTTGATAAAGGTCTAGACATAGAGAGGAGCCTTTTCCATTATGTGTGTTCACTGAAACTTGCAAAGGTCCACTTTTCTTCAACATAGTAGAAATTATTTCTCATTCTACCAAGAAGCAAAGGCTTCACCAAAGGCCCCTGCATAACACAAATGTTAGCAAAGAAGTTAACCTTAGCATTTCGATCTTGACACAATTTGCGTAGTGAGATCATTATATATTGAAGCTTTGGTACATAAAGCACCTTATTCAATGTTAAGCCACTTTTTAACCTAACTGTCCCAATATGTTTGATTTTAACATGTGAACCATTCGGAATGACTGTAGTATTTTTCTTGCTTTTCAAGTGGTCATATGTATTAAAAAGAGAAATATCACAGCAAATATGGTCAGATGCCCCACTATCAAGAATCTAAACAGAAGTTTTGAGGGAGTTTAGACTATACTGACCTTCAAAATGTGCAGTAGCCGCAATAGTGGACTCTTTGTCCTCAGTCTTGGTTTGTTGTGTGCTGAACTGGCACATTAATTTGTCATACTGCTCTTGGGTTAGTTTGGATTCAATACTTTTCCCTTCATTTTGTGAACTTGCATAAGTTGTGTTAGCTTTGTTGGGCCCATCCTTTTTCCATGTATTAGGCTTGTAATTTTCTGGGTAACCATGAATTTTCCAACACCTATCCATGCTATGCCCATACACCTTACAATGATCACAGAAATAACTACCCTTGTTTTGTACATTCTTCCCCTATTAGTAAACTTTCTTTTTTCAATCCTACAAACAATAGGTGTTTCTTGATCCTTATACATTGTGGTTTTACTCAACTCTTGATGCGTTTGTTCTTGCATCAATAGTCTATATGCCTCAGCTGCACTAGGTGGTTCTTTCATCATTAGAATGTTACTTCTAATGTGTTGATACTTCGGATTCAGTTTTATGAGGAATTCCATGAGTCTTCTTCCCTGCTAAATTTTAACAATCTTTTATTCCAAATCGCAGGTGTATTCAGAACAAACACAATTGGGTGTCGGATCAAGGTTGTCCAATTCATCCATAACCCTTATATTTTTGTAAAGAAACTTTCAAACGTCTCATCAAGGGACTGCATAGCCTTGAAAATCCTTTCTTGAATGGAAATTAGTTGTGCATAAGAGGTTTTTCCATACCTCTACTTAAGGTTATCCTAAGTTTCTTTTGCAGTCTTTAACCATTATAATGTGTTGGCAATTTTCTCATCAATAACAGAGAGTAACCATCCCATTACTACATTGTTTACTCCATCCCAAGCCTTCCCATTGATAGCATTGGATGTTGATCTTTTAATAGTGCGATCAACAAACTCTAGTTTGTTCTTACATGAAAATGCTATAACCATAGCCCTGTTCTAATCTTTAAATCCAACCCCATTAAAGACTTTTGTGATGATTCTTTGCCCAAAATCAGTGGGGTGTAAAAAGTATACAGAAGATTGATTGGTAGTAGGGTTTGAATTCTTTGGAAGGATAGGTCTTACTAGAATGGATGGAGGTAGAGCTAAGAAGAGATGAAAACAGAAGGGAGAAACAAAGGAGATCAATAGCTTTCGAAAGCTCTGATACCATGTAACAAAATGAGATACAACTCTACTTCTTTTATTTCTTGAGAATAAAATTATACAATCTACCTAATACGAGCTATTTGTCTCATATTTATACAAGAGGAAAAAACAAGAAAGAAAAGAAAATAGTTACAAAGAACTACAACTGTCCTATGCCTAGCTAACAATAAGTTGTTAAATCCTAACAACCTAACTAATCACTTTATAACAATAATAGCAACAGCAACC